>NW_018405643.1:742764-844677 GCF_002113885.1 Mizuhopecten yessoensis
TGATGACTGTGTGAGTCACTAACAAGTAATGATGACTGTGTGAGTCACTAACAAGTGATGATAACTGTGTAAGTAACTAACAAGTGATGATGACTATGTGTGTCACTAACAAGTGATGATAACTGTGGGAGTCACTAACAAGCGATGATGACTATGTGGGAGTCACTTAGTATGAAATTTGTTAATTACAATCTGATGTAGCCCAGAATACTATTACGTTAGTGATAGCCTTTATGAAATGGTAGTAAGAAAAGACTTGCAAGGACTTGAAATTTTTGAAAGATATCTTTTACATTGCAAACATGATATCAATATCATTGCATGTGTGGGACAGTCTTTTAAAAAAGACAAGTCCTAATTGACACCATATCTGTTAATGTATTTAATTCATCTGTATATCAAGTCCTGTGTGCAAAACTTTGTATTGACTTGGTATAATATTGATAAAATCACAACAGTATTTACATAATTCTATGGCCTACAGGTAACTTAGTTCAAAGCACTGATCTCATCCGTCATCTTGATCTGCACAGTCATATGATCATGTACAGTGCTATGCTGAATTGAATAAGGAAATATTAACTGCCTGTTCACTTGTGTATCTAGATACTGTAACATTTAAGTCTATCTCATCCTGTTTCCAAGGACATGATATGTACCTCCTACCATCAATATAACATTATGTTTATTTATTTGTATAAAGAAATAGAGGAAGAGAAGGGTACAGCCTTTATCTACCCTTGAGCATAACATTATTTGTATACACTTTACAGTAATAGGGGTGGAGGAGGGGACGGCCTATATCTACCCTGTAGTGTTACATTATTTATATACAGTAATAGGGGTGGAGGAGGGGACGACCTATATCTACCCTGTAGTGTTACATTGTTTGTATACAGTAATAGGGGTGGAGGAGGGGACAGCGTATATCTACACTGTAGTGTTACATTATTTGTATACAGTAATAGGGGTGGAGGAGGGGACAGCCTATATCTACCCTGTAGTGTTACATTATTTGTATACAGTAATAGGGGTGGAGGAGGGGACGGCCTATATCTACCCTGTAGTGTTACATTATTTGTATACAGTAATAGGGGTGGAGGAGGGGACAGCCTATATCTACCCTGTAGTGTTACATTATTTGTATACAGTAATAGGGGTGGAGGAGGGGACGGCCTATATCTACCCTGTAGTGTTACATTATTTGTATACAGTAATAGGGGTGGAGGAGGGGACAGCCTATATCTACCCTGTAGTGTTACATTATTTGTATACAGTAATAGGGGTGGAGGAGGGGACGGCCTATATCTACCCTGTAGTGTTACATTATTTGTATACAGTAATAGGGGTGGAGGAGGGGACAGCCTATATCTACCCTGTAGTGTTACATTATTTGTATACAGTAATAGGGGTGGAGGAGGGGACGGCCTATATCTACCCTGTAGTGTTACATTATTTGTATACAGTAATAGGGGTGGAGGAGGGGACAGCCTATATCTACCCTGTAGTGTTACATTATTTGTATACAGTAATAGGGGTGGAGGAGGGGACGGCCTATATCTACCCTGTAGTGTTACATTATTTGTATACAGTAATAGGGGTGGAGGAGGGGACAGCCTATATCTACCCTGTAGTGTTACATTATTTGTATACAGTAATAGGGGTGGAGGAGGGGACGGCCTATATCTACCCTGTAGTGTTACATTATTTGTATACAGTAATAGGGGTGGAGGAGGGGACAGCCTATATCTACCCTGTAGTGTTACATTATTTGTATACAGTAATAGGGGTGGAGGAGGGGACGGCCTATATCTACCCTGTAGTGTTACATTATTTGTATACAGTAATAGGGGTGGAGGAGGGGACAGCCTATATCTACCCTGTAGTGTTACATTATTTGTATACAGTAATAGGGGTGGAGGAGGGGACGGCCTATATCTACCCTGTAGTGTTACATTATTTGTATACAGTAATAGGGGTGGAGGAGGGGACAGCCTATATCTACCCTGTAGTGTTACATTATTTGTATACAGTAATAGGGGTGGAGGAGGGGACGGCCTATATCTACCCTGTAGTGTTACATTATTTGTATACAGTAATAGGGGTGGAGGAGGGGACAGCCTATATCTACCCTGTAGTGTTACATTATTTGTATACAGTAATAGGGGTGGAGGAGGGGACGGCCTATATCTACCCTGTAGTGTTACATTATTTGTATACAGTAATAGGGGTGGAGGAGGGGACAGCCTATATCTACCCTGTAGTGTTACATTATTTGTATACAGTAATAGGGGTGGAGGAGGGGACAGCCTATATCTACCCTGTAGTGTTACATTATTTGTATACAGTAATAGGGGTGGAGGAGGGGACAGCCTATATCTACCCTGTAGTGTTACATTATTTGTATACAGTAATAGGGGTGGAGGAGGGGACAGCCTATATCTACCCTGTAGTGTTACATTATTTGTATACAGTAATAGGGGTGGAGGAGGGGACAGCCTATATCTACCCTGTAGTGTTACATTATTTGTATACAGTAATAGGGGTGGAGGAGGGGACAGCCTATATCTACCCTGTAGTGTTACATTATTTGTATACAGTAATAGGGGTGGAGGAGGGGACAGCCTATATCTACCCAGTAGTGTTACATTATTTGCATGTAGGTAAGTAGTCATTGGATAAAAGAAATGTGTCGAATAATAATCGTTCATCATTGATTCTGTCTATATATCAACAGCAGAAAATTATGTGTAAACAATCAGAATTAGATACCTATTTGTGGCCAGACTATACAATACAGGATGAATTCCTTGTAATGTATGATGGGTTAACCAGTGTATTATCCCTATAGATCTCATATCTAACATAGATACACAAAACTGTAAAACGGATCTCAATGTTTAAAGTTTGGTCCGTATATCTTTAGATCCTTTCATTATAGATATGATTGGATTTGAAACATTCGGGCATTCAGTGCTGTATCTGAACATACAGCCTGCAGCTACATGGTTTATCAGTTGATCTTCAGCAATGAAAGTTTCTATACAACTGTAGAACTGTATATAATTGGTCTTGACCTTACTTATCTCTTGTTAACACTTAAAGAAGTATGTCAAGGATTTTTCTCTAGTGATGTTAAACAGGAGTACTGGGTAAAGAACCAATTAATGCATGATCAAGCATGGACTAGTCATATATCCGGACTGCTCTTTAACTCATTCACCCCTGATGACACATTTGAACTCTTCCAATTCAAAGGTTGGAATAGTTCATTATGGAATTTCAGGGGTGAAGGAGTTAAATAAACTGATGGAGTTTATTACATTAGAACAACTTTTCCTATGTATTACAGATCACAAACATGTCCAGAAATTTATGTAGATATATATAGGTAATTGGTTTCATATTGCATGAAAAAATTGTACAGATCAATGTGTCATGATTAATGACCTGTAGACCTTGAGATTCCTTGTTTGTGTTTGGGATTACGACACCCAATAACCCTTTCAGCCCTAAGTGACCTCAGTAGACTCTACCATGCATTGATATGGATGAGTCCATTATGGTCTACAGTAGTGGGGAAAGGGATAAGGAGCCCTGAGTGTTATCAGGGGTTACATCACTGGGTCCATTAATATATCTCAATACATCTCCAGCACACACACAGTCATACACACATAGGGAGATATTAGACAGGTGGCATATAGGACTAGTAGTTAGCGCCTGATAAGGCAGCTCCTGGGAATTCCTCAAAAATTGTATATCCTAATTGTATTAATTGTATATCTATGTACTGTAAAGCACTTTAGAGTGGCTTATGTTAGCTGGATAGGGCACTATATCAAATGCTGTTATTATTATTATTATTATTATTATTAAGGTTAACCTTCGGGTTCTCCTGGGTGTTGTTTGAGAACCAGCTGGCACTCTTTGGTGCTGTTAACTCAAACAACTTCTTATATGAACCACAAGGCCTACAGGCATGACATTCATCTAAATATCTTGTTTGGTTGTAGGTATAGGTTTAAGTTGTATCTTCAAACATCTCCATTAAACAAACCATGAGTCCAAGAGTCTTGATATATTTGGCTTACAATTCAAGTACATATAGCTTATTTAGAGGAAAAGTTATCAAATTAAATGAAATGTGTTCAATTCAAGGTCTCAGGGGGTAAAATGTGTTTAAATCTTCAAATGTCTTCTAACTAATGATGAGGTCAGGCTTTGTATATGGTGTCTAGCTAGCTTGTTGAAATGAATGACTTTTAAGTTGAATTTGAAAAAACAATCTACTAACACCTTTATTGGTGAGCGTTAAGCCCTGTAGGTCTGTCCTTGGGACTGCCCACAGGGACTCTTGACTGTTGTTGGGATGTCATTATAACCCTACAAGCTCTCCATAATACTCAGCAGGACTATAGTCTCATGGCAAAACAGTATTAAAATGTCTTAAGTCTTTTGGGAAGCAGATAAAGATGTAAAACACTGATTGAGACTCATTGTTTGTAATCTGTAATTCTCTTGTGGCCATTATGATCCCTTAAATGGTTGAGATGGATCTACCTTATTCAGGACAGCCTCTATATGAATTATTTACGTGTGTAAGTGCCATAACTATAGGCCCCCGAGGAAAAGATTATCCTGTTTTTCTACTGTCCTACTACAGGACATGACACTGCCTGAATCATTATAGATATATAGTCTAGGTATGTGACCGCAGTTGTTAATGTACAGTAGGGCATGTGATGGTGACCGTTGTGTGTAGCAAACACTTTGCTGGATTCTAGTCGACGCTATTTCCTTTATGTTTTTGTAGTGTTTTGCTGAAAACTTCTGGTAAGATGTCTGCGGCTGATTTGATCTAGATATGTATATATGTATGTTTTAATGCTAATTTATATATGGTCACGTTTAAATTTGTGAGTTGATAGCTATCTATAGTTTGTCTATTTAATTAACATGTATATATATATGCAATGGGTGTGTGTGTGATTTGAATTTTTAAGTAAGGTGACTGTATGGTCAATCTAAAAAACATTTCATTATAATTTCTTTTATTTATCCAAAGGCTAAAACTCTTTGGAATTTATATTAGATATAATGGTACCTAGACGGGGAACGAAAACACTACAGCTTTCAGTTTTTTTATGAGGTGGTTTGAAAATTGCAGTATCGTGATTGATTCGTGCAACGCTACATGTTTCAATTATACTTTTAAGGTGGTATTGGGTAATCATATACATTTTGTTTCAGATGGTATAGTGTTATATATTTGGGGTATGTATCACATGGTATGTATGTATATGTGACATTGCTATAAATAGCATATTGTACGTATATATACAGTGTATATTAAATAGATACTAAACTGTCATATATATATATATACAACTTCTTAAGTTGTATAAACTGTATAGCACTAACATATAAATGAACAAAGATATTTTCAATAGGGATTGCATGGCCATGTATTCAAATAGTAAAAATAGTATCAGAGTATATATATACATGTAACATACGGTTCATGTCGAGAGATCTTATTGATGCAAGTAGTTAATTCTCTGTATGATAATATAGATATGTGAAGTTTTATATAACTATAAGATCTGTTATATATAAGTAATGATATATTTAGCTACTTGTCTGGGTATGATAATATAACATTTATTTACTTCCTTTGTACAAGTTAATTCCAAGCTGCTGCTATTTACATGTCTAACGTAATATTCTCACAATAAGTAAATTCATTTGGACTACGCATATATATACACTACTTAATTTGAAGCCGTAGTTGTCATTAGTTAACTGTTTTGTCTGCTGGCCGGGCTTGACCTAGCTGGGTTCATTATATTGGATATAATGTTATAACATTTCTGTGTTGGCTCTAATCTCAGTATTCCTTACTATTTTTACCGATTAACAGATACAGATATATACATAGTGTGATTGATCTGAAAATATTCTACAGAAACCATCAGTACATTTGTGGGTACCTAGGTAATTGTATTTATAAGTATAATACAAATTTTGTTCATTTTACAAGAATTATGAAACAAGTTATTTCGACTTATATTTATCACTATTGTTGGCTCGAATGTGTGGGAGGAAACCGGAGAACCTGGAGAAAACCCACGTTATCGGGCAGGTGACCCCAAACCTTTTCACGCCTGATTGTGGAATCAAACCCTGGCTGCCTCGGTGAAAGGCAAACTTGTGCATTATCCACTCCACATGATGATCGAAGCACATATTTATATGTAGGCACTATAGCAGTTTGAAACATACACCTTGAGAAACAAGGAAGTTTGAAGCTGTTTCAGGGGTCAGAAACATGGACCAGCACTTTTCTCTTTTGTTTGCGGTACACTTTTAATCTTTGTTAATCTTTGGTATAGGGTCAACATTGCAGGCTTTAGATTAGAGGTGTCGTTATGATTGCCCAGGGTATAAGCTGTACATGTCATGATAGCCTTGATAGTGATGATATATAGGATCTTAAATGAGTTTCCATTTCCTATGAGTCTTATGGACAGATCAACAAAGTTGGGGTGAATCAGAATGTCTGTTCATCCTTCTATCTGTGGACAGATGTTTTTCTAACCCACCTCTGCTTACAAACGTACCTCCTGGACCAATATATGTGGAAAATGGTACACGTTTCAAGTACCTTAGTATAGGTGTGTTTTAGTTCAGTTTTAAATTTCAATTATTTTCTTGGGAGTTTTGTCCCTTTTTCTGATACCTGAACATTTTGAAAATATAAACCTGTTTCGAAAACGGGCCGACCTTGAAAGTAAGTCATGGATTCCTTGCAGTCAAACATATCTCGAAAATAAGCTCAATGCGCGCTTTAAAAATAGACTCATGGGTCAAACCTCAGGTTAGTGATCGGTATAAGACATCTGGACAATTACATCGCCTCAGGTCATAGTTACATAGCACACCTGTCTGGTAAATTATTTTATGACACACAACACCAGGATTAAGTGGAAAACAATAGAACATCTCGGCCCTTACCCAGAAGTGTTATGTTTGAACTTATTTAAATAATATACATGTAGGTCCCCCATCACATTTCAGGTTTGTATTCCCCCATATAACTACAAAATATATTTTAAGTTAATTAGGGCCTGCATCACTCACAATAGCGTGGAGTCAGATATAGGTTCATTGTCAACATTATATTGTCATATTGTGCTGGTAATGAATTGTATATCAATTTCAAAATATATACAATATACAATAGTTTCATAAATATATAAATGCACATATACATTAAATGTTATTTGTTATAAAATTAATATAAATGGGATTAATCAATGTATTTGCTTGCATGCTTTTGTTCCCTACAATTTACTTTGTCTGCATGACTTTCAAGGCAAACATTGTCACTTGATAGTTAAATTTTCCATCATGCGTCAAATTATTTCCGTTGCAAGTCAAACAGCAGGTTATTAACCCTTTCGCCACTGTAAACCATAGTGGACTCATCCAGATCAATGTATGGTAGAGTCCACTCAAGTTTCCTAGGGGTGAAAGGGTTATAAGGCTAATACAACACTATTCATTGTAAAAGTAGTCAATAGTAATTATTGATCTCGTTTCTTTCAACTTTATTGACGGATTTGTTGCAGTAGTATTAGCTCACAATGACTTCAGTATAGTTTTGAAAAGATTGACTGAAGACAAGTGTGGAAATTACCGGTGAATCTTTACGACATAAATGTTTTTTTTGCCATTATAGACCTACATAAAAAACCCAAAGAATATGTGTTCTATGACAATGTTTATTTTGTATAATAATATTTCCTTGTGTTATGTCAATATCAATCTCTATCAACATGAACTTACTGTAGGAATGTTGGCTGCTGGTAGCCAGATAATTTATTAACACTTCATCAAAACTTGACACAGAAGTACCACTTATAGTATATATAGCATTAGATATCTTTACATACCAGCATCTTAACTACCGTATATAACCCAAAAAATACCAGTATATGTGACAGCTTGAGTAATCTCCCCAGACAGCTGTAACCGTGAGAGAACAGGTTCTTATGAAATGGACATCACAGGAATGTAAACAAGTATAAATGCAAACCTAGTTCGATAGTAATCATTAAATTTTCAGATTTTTTTTTTCTTTTTTTTCTGACCTTCACAAAGTGTAAGAAATATCAGTCGGCAAACCATTTAATTCAGTGATATATATCACAACTTAATTGTCGTTTCCTAATTTCCTAGATTTCTTTAATGGTTGTTGATACTGTGGTAGACATACCAATGAAACGATGTAGTAAGTACAATGTTCCCTACAGCAAGAATCACAATGTGTGGCATCACACTCCTTTCTTTACTTTTGAGCCAAAAATGGTATAGTGCTTGGTCGCCAAATATAGTATCTATCCTAGTATAGACAAGGAAGTACTAAAATAGAGCCAGCTAGGGTAATTAAAACCAATTATTTTTTCCAGAAATTATCATGTGTTGTTCCATTAAGTCCTATAACTAACTACCAGATATTAATCAGAAATACTTGAATCCTGATATGATAGATATTAAATGAATAATGACCTAGCTCATTTTGAAGTATAATTCAAAAATCGCACATAATGTAGCTAATGATGAAGTATATAATCCAAAAATACACACACTCCTGCTAATGATGAGGTATTATCCAAAAATATCCACATTCTGTTTATTGTGTAATGTTGTTTTAGCAATTAGGTGGGAAAATACCAATTTGTACTGAGACTGTTATGTATTTTGTAATATAGTGATATTTGATTAGAAGGTTTTTTACTGTCATGCTATCATCTTGACAATACTGAGACAAAACTAATCTATACCTTTAAATAACACAGTTTCAGTAAATGAAGTAGTACAATGGCTGCGAGCTAGTTTAATTCTTTCTATATTTAAAAACATGTAATTTTGATTACATGTATAATTGTATACAAGAACATAAAAAATGTTCTATGAAATAATTTCTAATTTAACGAAGGGACTTGGCCATTAAACTTTTGGACTTACTTTGACACATCATATAGTACATGTTATATATTAGGGGCTCATGAATAGGAATAATAAAGTTTAAGGATCCCTGTGCCATATTGCAGGCATTGATCACTATACAGAATTCCTCGGTAGCTTTACATTATATAGCTACATACATGTAAACAGTAATCTCCCCTTGTAACTGTTGTAGCTAGGACAGGACCAGACAGCCAAGCTGGGTTGGTTAGAGTGACCATATTTTGATTGGAGGTCAAGGGTTTTGATACAGATCTGACCCATTTCAATTTTACTCTCTGAACACTGGTGTCCTTTTTTTTTCTTTTTTTTTTCTGTTATTATTTTTTTCATAAAAGTTCTGCATTGTATGGATTTCTTTTAGATATAATATATTAAAGCTATTTCTCATGCAAGTTGAAAAAAATCCAATTTATAAGTTTCAGTGGTGGTACAGGATTCCTTAAACTTTTCATTCCATATCCAGGAGTTCCTCATGATCAGGTCCTTGACCTCATATTCATGTACTTTTAAGTAAATGCTAATTCATCATTCCAGCTTACAATATATAATTACACTACACATACACAGAGGCTCATTCAGCTGGCTTATCTTCTAACGTTAGTTTTACCATGTTAAGTTGTCTTTTTTGTTGCCAATTTGCAAATTTCTATTCACAAGAATTTCATTACTTGAAGATTTGCCAACATTATAAGTGTACATATGCAGTTTCATTGTGCAAAACTTTCGAAAGTCAATTTTTTCTCGATGAATCAATTTTGCATCAACATCTAGACATGCATGATGATGTAGATTTATTTTATATACATCATGTACATTTTCATTAGTAGATTACCATTATGTTTCAGGTTACATAATTTTCAAAGATTTTTTTTTAACTCATTCACCCCCTGAAATTTCTTAATGAACTTTTCCAACCTTTGAATTGGAAGAGTTCAAATGTGTCTTCAGGCTAGGGGTGAATCAGTTAAGGAGATTTTTTTTTTCTTTTGACCTTTGTTAAAAAAACAAAAGTGTTGGCATTTTGGGTTGGGTGTTTGACTAACCTCCCTATGGTATCAATACATACATTTGTGTACTGCTAAGATGTATATATGAAAGGTGAGTCATTTGCCTAAAAATATGGCACCCAGACTCTGGTTTGTGATGTTATGCCAGTTGAGACCCATTTTTGTTGTTGATAGAAATGTTGCTATCTCTATTTACTGATAATATAAACAGGAAAAGTTTTGCCCATTTCCCCCTGGTCTCAAACTATGCTGTCTTTACTGTTTCTAATGGAATTTGTTAGAAGCTAACCAGGAGGTAAGGATTTGATTTGTGTAACACTTGTGGTCGCTGAAACTGACATGGGTGTAATTTGACTTCCTAGAAAAGAAGCATACAGTGTAACATACTAGTCATAATGGTACTGATTCACCAAGGCTTAAACTCATTCACCCCTGAAATTTCCAGCCTTTGAATAGGAAGAGTTCAAATGTGTCTTCAGGGGTGAGTGAGTTAAAGTCTGTACGTGTACAGTCCACTGAAAAACCTTCTTACGGTATGTTTCATCAGTGTTATATAGCCAATAGTTTTCATGCTTTTCAATCACGAAAGATGTAGAGGCATACATGAAGAGATATGTGTATAGCCGATTTCATTACATCACTAGAGTTATGAGGTAGCTCTGCCTAATTGATCTATGGAAAATGACGTTATGGAATTCAAAAGCAGATATAGCAATTATTTTCTAATGCAAAATGTTCAGAAGTATGTAAAAGAACTAGCTGTTTGTTGATGGAGTGCTAAGATTTCTGTGTAGCTGAATTTGTGGAAGACAGACTATCACAGGTACAAAATTGTAAGTAAGTATCATGCAGATATGGTGGTACAATGTATATATTGGTTTGCTCTGTATATTGTCCAAAAAGTGTTGCCACTTCAATGCTTTAATCATTCTCTTAGTCAATAATGCATTTTCTAGTTTACTAAGAATTTTCGATCCTTTTTTCATTTGTACACTAACAGATTACAGTCGGTATAAACTGGAAGAGTAAATATATTTGTATTGATTTGGAAAAATGTAGCGTTACAGGACACAACCTGCGCGAGCACGATTGGTTACTTTATATATACAAAAGTCACAGTGTTTATCATCTTTGCCGTTTTAAAGTCTTTTACAATCTTAAAAAACCCTGATCAAATCTAAAATGGTATACATACTGGTATCTTCTCAACATTGAAACTACTCACTTATAAAAGAGCTTATATATAGCTCAGTTTCTTTCAAAACTGAGGAATCTCTGAATTGCAAGAACTTTTCATTGCAGGAATAAATTGTATCTCTGTTCTACAGTGGTCTCTCAAGGCAGGTATCTCTGTTCTACAGTGGTCTCTCAAGGCAGGTATCTTTGTTTTACAGTGGTCTCAAGGTAGGTATCTCTGTATTAGAGTGGTCTCTCAAGGCAGGTATCTCTGTATTAGAGTAGTCTCTCAAGGCAGGTATCTCTGTATTAGAGTGGTCTCTCAAGACATATATATCTATTGCACTTATGTGTCATGGACGGTACTTCTGTATTATAATATTCTCCCAAGGAAGGATTCTTTCAGTGGTCTGTCATGACAGCTCTCTCTATATTATGGTTTGTACTTTAACCCTTTCAACACTGTAGACCATAATGGACTTGTCCATATCAATGCATAGTATTGTCTACTAAAGTTACATAGGGGTGAAAGGGTTAAGGATGGTCTGACTGTATCACAGTTGTGTCTCAAAGCAAGTATTTGTATTACAGTGGTCTTGTATTTCTGTATCACAGCAGTCGTGGGGCAGGTATTTCTGTAGTAGTATTTTATTAAGGTAGGTTTATCTCTGTATCACAGCAGTCATTGGGCAGGTATTTCTGTAGCAGTATTTTATTAAGGTAGATTTATCGCTGTATCACAGTGATCCCCTAACGTAGGTCTATGTATCTCTCTTGTAATGTTTCGTTTTAAAAATCATTAGAGGTGAAAATTAGTGTTGTTGTTTTATGATGAAAAAAGGGGTCAGTATTTTGTAATCTAGTTCCTAGGCCTGTAGCCAGGGCACCTATATTCATGTTACCGCACCTTACCCTGCCCTGAGTCTGGAATAGCTCGTGAACTTCTGACCAGCTGTTACGTTTGATGCAGACTTGGCTATTCAGGGCTAAATATTCTCATAAATGCTTTGATAAAATATAGATATGCACATGTTAACCTATTACGTAAAACCCACAAAGATGAGAAAACATCTTACGCATTCCAAATTACTCATAAGGAGAACCTTCACTGATGTGCTTAGCTGTGTGTCAAAAGAAAGTTGCAGATGAAGGTATTGATTTCCTGGATGTCCACTCTATATTACTGTTGACCTTAGCATGTACCTAAGCTGCAGATGAAGGTATTGATTTCCTGGATGTCCACTGTATAACTGTTGACCATATTGACCTTAGCATACCTAAGCGTAGGATAAACAGTGAAAACCGTAGATTAGACAAGATGATGAACAGTTTAGGGAGAGGCTGAGAATTTGAGCTATCCATTCATCCTGACTAAATATCATTTACTGTCCAGTAGATACTTCCTACTGAATGTGTACACATTCACAATGTCAGAATAAGTCCCTGTGACCTGGTGTCAAGTCCATATAAATTAAACCTGGTGGTCACTATAAAGGTGTCAATCAGCCTATAGTCTTAGTTATTCCTGGACTTGAGTTCATTAACCCTTTTACCACTGTAGACGATAATGGACTCATCCAGATCAATGCATGGTAGAGTCTCCTAAATTTACATAGTGTTGAAAGGGTTATATACATGTAGACCTGGTGTTTTATATTAAGTTATTGTTCTATTGAACAAGTTCTTGTGGAGGAAAATATAACATGAAATAACAAATTTACACAAGACTGACTGCTGATCCTTTCTGCCTGTTTATTTATTAATGGGGTGTTGACACTATTAACGTATTAATGGATTTATTCAGAGATTACATGTTTATTGACTAGCAATCTCATTCATCTGGTAGCTATTTACTTCCTTTTTCATACTTCTCTATAACACTTTTGTTCCTCAATGTAATCGTCTGTTTCCTTGTATTTAATCACCAAACTAATTTGTTAGACAATTATAAACATGGAGCTTTGTATTTGAGTCAAATAAAGGGAAGAAACTCTTATCATCTTCCTGATAACACAAACATATTAATTGCATTTGTGTTCTCTGTTTCGACTATCCATATGTTTTGTATACCTTGGACCAAGGTTACAAAGATATTTTACTGCAGAAATGTAGAAATCTATATTTCTCAAGGTTATCTCTGTATGATAACATTCTGGTTGGAGTAGAACGATGGAAATAGAATCGTGTTAGGTAGAAGGATATGGCTCCCTGTGTGGGGCCTCACGGGTATTGATCAGCTCGAGTGTCTGTATTGATTGTGGAGCTGCCATTATATTACACAGGCTACAATATAGTAGTGCCACATTATAGATGCTGAGCCCACAGGTATTGGCTCCATAGCTCATCACTCAAGACCACAGGGCCTACATTTACACATAGATGCACTGGCCTCATAACTCCACACTAGAAACAACCCTGCTCAAAAAAACAAACCTGCTCAAAGAAACAAACCTGCTCAAAGCCAAAGGACTGCTGGCGGCATCATATGATTTGGCACTAGAGACCATAAGGCCTAAAGGTGTTGGCCTCATAGCTATACACTAGACACCATAGGGCCCACAGTATACAGGCCTTATAGCTGTACACTAGACACCATAGAGCCCAAAGGTCTACTAGCCTCATAGCTGTACAATAGACACCATAGAAATGACAGGTCTACTGGCCTCATAGCTGTACACTAGACACCATAGAGCCCAAAGGTACACTAGCCTCATAGCTACACTAGACACCATAGAGCCCAAAGGTCTACTAGCCTCATAGCTGTACACTAGACACCATAGAACCGACAGGTCTACTGGCCTCAGAGCTGTACACTAGACACCATAGAGCCCAAAGGTCTACTAGCCTCATAGCTGTACACTAGACACCATAGGGCCCAAAGGTATACTGGTCTCATAGCTGTACACTAGACCCCATAGGGCCCACATATATACTGGCCTTATAGCTGTACACTTGACCCCATAGGGCCCACAGATATACTGGCCTTAAAGCTGTACACTTGACACTATAAGAGCCCAAAGGTCTACTGGCCTTAAGCTTATAGCTGTACACTAAACATCATAGGGCTGACAAGTCTACTAGCCTCATAGCTGTACACTTGACACTATAGGGCCCACTGGTCTTCTCGCCTCATAGCTGTACACTAGACACATTAGAGCCCACAGGTCTACATGCCTCATCTCTGTACACTAGACACCATATAGAGTCCACAGGTCTACAGGCCTCATCGCTGTACACTAGACAACATATAGAGCTCACAGGTCTACAAGCCTCATCGCTGTACACTAGACAACATATAGAGCCCAAAAGTCTACTCGCCTCATAGCTGTACACTAGACACATTAGAGCCCAAAGGTCTACTTGCCTCGTAGCTGTACAATAGATACCATATAGAGCCCAAAGGTCTACTCGCCTCATAGCTGTACACTAGATACCTTAGAGCCCAAAGATCTACTGGCCTTATAGCTGTACACTTGATACCTTAGAGCCCAAAGGTCTACTGGCCTCATAGCTGTACACCAGATACCTTAGAGCCCAAAGGTCTACTGGCCTCATAGCTGTACACTAGACACCTTAGAGCCCAAAGGTCTACTGGCCTTATAGCTGTACACTAGACACCTTAGAGCCATAAGGTCTACTGGCCTTATAGCTGTACACTAGACACATTAGAGCCCAAAGGTCTACTGGCCTTATAGCTGTACATTTTAGATATGGCTGGGTGCAACTGTATATTTGTCTCAAATGGCTTGACACTAGAGACCACTAGGCCCACTGGTAAAATATAACAAGAGAAGGATATGAACGATTTTTCATCAAATTTTGTGACTGACCATGCTAATCATGCTATGTCTGCAGTGATTTGGCAAACAGTTAAGGGTTCTGGTTTCTTTTTTATTGCAACACAACCCAGAAGGACCTGAGTGTACCAGACTTGTGCCTGATGAGATAATAACTGTAGATTCTTTGAGATTTATAGTATTTTTCTGTTTCTGGTAGAAATTTGCAGAGCTTATATTAGGCCTACATTGTTAGCAGCAATGGACAGTGATTGTTGAGTTGGGGTTTGGGGGCTCCCTGAAGGTAGCAAAGTTGAAGTTGCTTGTTTGTGTGAGCTAGGGATCACAGAAAGTCTTGCAACCATAATTTTTCGCTTTGTCAAATGTAACAAAATTGATTTCTAAATTTTGTTGCTCTATTGCTGTGCTGCTTGCAATTAACTTGGACATGCTTCACTTCACATTACACATATTTGGAAGAGGATACCTAACAAGTCGATAACATTTGAATTCACCATCTATTTTCAAATGAAAATATGTCGAAGTTTAATGCTTTTAATTGTAACTTGATCTCATATTTCATGTACCTAGTTCTTAATATCTAGACAAGTGATTTGGATATGATGTGGTTATATGTTTATAATCAAGAACATTTGATATCAAACAAAATTTTGGAAAAAGTCCATGTACCTCAAGTTACTGCAACAGTCTGTTTAAAAAAGGGAATACACTGATTTGTCAATACTAATAATAATTTGAGCTCCTTATGTACTGCGTTATCACAACCTAGTTCGTAGGTCGTCTCAAAGCGGTTCACAAATTATTATTGCAACCAGCCAATACCTTTCTCAATTACCTTGGGGAGCCAGTGTTGTCATTTCGGCGCTCACAACTAGCATTGAACAGTTCTAGTACTGCCCAACCACGTACTCATTTACAGCTGAGTAGACTGGAACAAGCGGAGAAAAGTATCTTGCTCAAAGATACAACGCATTGCTGTGGCGTGACTCGAACCCGCAACCCTTCGGTCACGAGCCCGTCAGCCTACCACTAGACTACCTTGCCTCCAAATACCTATTATTACCCAAGCGGTTTGTCTTTTCATTTTCAGAGATCGATTTTCGGAGCACGAACATCGTATTTTTTTTAGATTTTTTTGTTGTTGCGCAAAATATTCGAGTAGAAGCTTTTTTAAAGATTCTCAGCCTCAAAAAGTACCTGCGCAAATTACATAGGTGCGCAAATTACACAGGTTTTTACGGTATGTATACCTGTGATCACCCATGAATACATGTTATCTGAAGCCAGTGGCTGTGATTTATACCTGCTGTAAACAGTATTACAAACTTGGGTAAAAGCTGTTAGCAGATGTTGGGTTATGTTTTAATGCCCTGTTATTGAAATGCTTAGTTTTAGATAACTTTGATTGACTCAATTAAACTTGACTACCAGTGTTTCAACCGAAATGCCAATAACTGCATTTAGGTAATAAAATGTTCTGGATTTTATTTCGTGTCTAATAAAATTACCCACCGGAAATATTTCCTGGAATTTGATTCCTTGATGATTATTTTTAAATTTTAGAAAATTGATGGACTTGGATTTGGAAGCTAGATATTTCTTTGTTCCAATTGTTTTCTTTTGTTGTTGTGATTTTAACTTAATTTTGAAATCCTCAATGGTACTACTGTACTACATCACAGCGCCTAGATTACGTAAGTTGAGCTAGATTGAAAACATAATAATATTGCCATTTCACAAATTATCTGAATGGAATGAATGCTAATCACGATGGCGTTTAAACACTCTTTCCTCACTAAGGTGTTCCCAAGTGTTATAATATAGCAACAACAAACAGCAGGAGCTCCCCTCCCTTACAAGGCTGTTCATAAATCTCCATTTGGACAGATCTAGAATTATTCGATGCTGTATAATAAAACACACCCTCGGGAGCAAAAATCAATTTTCCAGTCTGATGTAGCATTTTTAACATGGTATTCATGCATCTTCAATGACCTGAGCAATATTAATTTTCCCAGCAAAAAAGTAATTATGTGGATTTATCAAAGAAAATTTTAGTATACTAGATATACTGTTTCATTTGAAAGAAAATATGTTTGTTATGTAATTTATTTTTTGAAATGATATTTTTCAGATTAATATGAAGCCAAATTATTCTCTTGTATATTTATAGCTCAGTATCAGTTATAGGTATTAACTCATTCACCCCTTAAGACACATTTGAACTCTTCCAATTCAAAGGTTGGAATAGTTCATTATGAAATTTCAGGGCTGAATGATTAAACAAGGTGTATAGCTGTCTTGTGGATAACTAGATCCCGGCGCTCAGACTGTAAATACAGTATTGACCTTAAACATTATATTTGTGAATTTTGTTGCACTTAATGTTTTATCATACATTATATATATATACATGTATTAAATCTGATTTGTGTTAAGAGTTATTCCTCTTGGGACATTTGAATTTCACTACAGACATTCTTAAATAGTATGTTTTGCATCCTCAAGTAACGAAATCTAAATTAACGTTTAAAACAGATTCATTGTCGTTAAATAATTGTTTTTTTGGGGAAGAGATTCAAGTCACAGCTAGGTAGCGTGATTACCCTTAATTGTAAATGTTGAACATTCACAAGTGTAAATAACAACCAGTATTGTGTAAATATTGATTTTCTGTAAATTTAACTTCTTAACTTTAATGAGCACTAAAAGCTAATTGTCAGGTACGTATGGTGATTTACACATTTGTAGCTATACTATAAAACCACTCTTTGAAACCGTTCCCACTGTTTGTATTATGCCAGCGGACGCGGTTGCCAAGTGGTTATATATATAATTAAGGCGTCTGACATTCTGCTACCACTAGCCCTCCACCACTGGGTTGCAGGTTCGAGGCCTACATGGGGCAGTTGCCGGGTACTGATCGTGGGTCGGTGGTTTTTCTCCGGGAACTCTGGCTTTCCTCCACCACCAAAACCTGGCATGTCCTTAAATGACCATAGCTGTTAATAGGACGTAAAACACAAACAAACCAAAAATATTATGCCAATAGCAGAATCCTGTGCACTAGCTGTAAGAACTCTGAGCAATGGGAGTAAGCTAGAATTTTTTGATGATCATAGACTTGGTACATGTATGATTTATACTTTTAATCTTAAAGATTACTAATCGATTCGCATAATAACTCATTCCAATTCCTCATATATGGAGATGTCATTTAAACATCATCTGTAATATATGTATCTGTCCAACTTCTTTTCAACCACAAAGTTTTGTTTTAGTCATTTTATTACACCGATCTCATAAACGGAAGTTTCTTCGCCTTCAGATAAATGAAAGCTTGTCTATCTGTATAAAAATAGCTGGTATGGCAACAGCTGAATTGACAGCAAAAGTGACAATTTTGTTCATTTATGCATGCTACGATTTTCCTAAAACGGAGAGAAATTTCATTGTTGGAAAGATATCCATGTATTGAAATCATATAACAAAGCTTTATTTTCTCCAAAATTTATTATGAAAATCAACAATCAGCTCTCTGAAAACTGATTATTGATTATTATTGTCAGGACAACACCAGTATGTAGAAGTGTAAAAAAAAAAATCCAGTCCCCTTGTGTACGAATTCAAAATATGTAAGGTATTCTTTATATTTTAGTGTATAAAGAAATTGCAACCAGTTTTAACTAGGAATTTATAGCCCGTGTCATCATTGAATGTTTCCATAGCAACACTTTGCATTGTCAACCTGTGTACACACTGTTATGAACTGTTTTATCATAAACTTGCCATTTGGTTCTAAAAGAAATGTCTTCAATAGAAATCTGTTCTATGGGGAGCTTAATTTATCTTCCTTTGTTAGACGTTTTCCTGCTGTATCGTTTCCAGACAGCAAGTCTTGCCTTTGGGGATGCATCACATTATGTGTTCATGACTAAAGCTGTCTGCGTTCAGAATCAAGCTTGTCATACAGGATGTCATTATGTCTAGTGATCAATACCAATGTCTGTCTTCATTCTTTCATATCTCGGTGGGTATTTTGTACTAGTAGATCTTTTTGACTTATCAACATGCAGTGTTTATGATGTTTATGTAAAACACCAAAAAATGAAAAAGGAAGGCATCCCAAAGATACATCAGGTTGAAGAGATCACCTTGATGCTCTAAAATATCTGTTTTCCACTTTGAATCTGGTCTTTCCCCCTATACTATTTTTCGTCTTTGGGTCTGGGGACACCATTGCCCCGTCAAAACTTGGAAAAAGATTGGGATCCCCACCATATAACCAAATAAGCAATTTCTAAATATAAAGAGACAAAAGCACATGCTGCCAGGATGGTTCCAAGGTCTGGCCTCACCATTGAAGACTTAGTCCCTGTGTCATAACTTTGAAACTGTTGAGATCTTTACCCCATAACCATGGACATAAATAGATCAACACAATCATGCTACTAGAACTGGTCTTTGGTTCTGCTCCCGCCCTTAGGGACATAGGTCCTGGGTCATGACACGTGTACTGGCCTAACAATCCTTGGGTCTTAACTACCATACTAGTTTATTTTACAAAAATATTTTGCCATAATATCTGGGTGGGTGATATACAGGCCTTCTGGACTCTTGTTCTGAAATGTGTTGAAGTGGATGTTGCACAGATATCCTCGAGGTTGACTTTGAACCACTAGGCTTAAAACACAACATGCCAAATATATCAACTTGCAGGTTAATATCTGTTCAAATAAGTACTAGTGTTACAATATAAAAACCTAGCGCCCTTTATCTTAAGCCACTTGACGTCATCATGACTAGTATATAAATTCACTTTTATCTATATATGTATAATGCTGCATAGATTTACTGTCCTGCAATGAAAACGCTATAATGATAAACCCATTACACAGGGACAGAAGTTACTTGAGTCAATAAACACCCTCTGGCCTTTAGAACATACAGGGATTTTAATGTCAATTCTGTGTAATTTCGATACAGTCAATTTTTATCAACTGAAACCAGTTATCATTGAAATGTACGATTCAGCAGATATTGTTAGAAAGTGCAGAGAAGCTTGGAAATAACCTTTTGAAAATACCAAGAAAAACCTCTAGCTATAACATCTTATAAATCCTTCTAATGAGAGATTTTTGTAGGTAACCTTTCGTAAAATACTGGAAAAAATGCATTTGATGGCGTGTGTACTACCTAATATTTCAAATGCTGAGCGTTCAATAGCAGGGATGGGTACCTTAGACCTCATGCTTCGTGTTAGTTTTGTAGGTTACTTTTATGAGGGAATTAACTCATTCACCCCTGAAATTTCATAATGAACTATTCCAACCTTTGAATTGGAAGAGTTCAAATGTGTCTTCAGGGGTGAATGAGTTAATACAAAGGTGAAATGGGAATTCTTACTTACAATTTTAGACATAATTGTGTGTAGATGATTTAAGACTCGTCACTAGTACTGTTGCCTATCATGTTTGATACAATTAACAACGGTCACAAGTTGTAGAACTTCTTTCTCCCGCATTTTTTTATAACACTGTCAAGTGATGGACATTTTGATGATTGTTTTCAGCAAGGTACGATTAATGATAAATTGACTAATTACGCAAAAACGCATGGCCGTTTACAGGTCAATACCAAAACTGTTCTTTTTCAAAATCTCAAGTTGTTACGTATTTTAAGATTACAGGTGGTCTATGTATAATCACTAGTGAAACGGTGGTAATGTTAAGGGTTTAACATCATTGATGAATGTCTGTAATGGAGAAACACAAAGCCATTAGGAGTCAAAATTCAGACAGTCACATTCCTCCATTCAGGATTCTAGCCAATCAAAGTGATCGGAAAGAGTTCATTGGTTGGTAATGTTTATATTTAACTATCATCTCTCTGCTGTCTAATGAATGGGATGGGAGTTGATGAACAGGGACACTTGTGGTCAAAATACAGTAAAGGTGATTTTTTCGCAGGTTTTTCGAAGTACTAATATTAGATTCAATCTATAGATAGATTGTAATGCTTTCCGATAGTTTCAACACAGTAGAAAATGTAGTTCTGGGTTTGACTGGTGATCCGATAGTTTCAACACAGTAGACAGTATTCCGGGGTTTGGCTCCTGATAAAGGGAATTCAAAAAGCAACTTCAATTACTTCATCAATACATGTCCTGACCGTATCAAGTTTTGCTGTACATGTATATCAGGATAATAACCTCAATAATACCGTTGTAATCGGCACCCATCTCATCGCTAATTATACTACAAACAATGTGTACACACCGTATTGATTATTTCTCTCATTAAAATTACATGGTGTCTCGTGTTTGTAACGTGGAAGGTCAACGACTGCTACTGCTCCCTCTGTTACAGACAGGGTGATTACTTCGTCTTGTAAACATCATCTGATTAGCTAGTTTTAGCCATCCGACTCAGCACTGGGCCATTCATATTCAGTACACGGGCACAAACAAGGCAGCAGAGCAAGACTGCAAGATGCAGATTTAAGCCTGTGGCTGGAATATGGCTTTAAAATTCTGCAGAAGTAATTTTCCGTATTTTTTTTCTAATCATTCATGAATATTGTTTGAGTTTGATGTTTTTGTTTACTGACAATCTTATTTTTAATTGATGTTTGAAGATCTAAGAATATTCAAACAACAACAAAAAAAAATTCAAAAAGATTTGCTAACCTATAGATAATGAGAATCGTGATTCCCTGGTCTGGTAGCAAATTATTATGTATGAAGACACAATAGTGTTTCATATAAAGTTAAAATTGGTTTCTTTGTTTGTTTATGTTTTACATCCTATTAACAGCTAAGGTCATTTATAAGGACGTGCCAGGTTTTGGTGTTGGAGGAAAGCCGGAGTTCCCAGAGAAATGCCTCCAACCTGCGGCCACTTCCGCGTGACTGTCCTATGTAGGCCTTGAACCAATAACCTAGAGGTGGTAGACTAGTGAACGTAGAGGGTCAGATGCTTTAACCATTCGGCTCAATGGTTTACATATAAAATATACTCTGTAATAATAATAGCTGGATTCTGGACATTGTAATGTTTATCCTAATTATTGATTCCTGGTTCAGCTGTACCACTAACTATGGTCAATAACTGAACGACCGGATATCTGATACTCTGCCTGGAGTACATGTTCATACAAATTGAGTGATAGACACCCTTACAGGGATAATCCTGTAGGGGGCCATGTAGGGGGCCATTGACCCCTCAAAACTGAAATTGACCCCTTCATGTTCCATTTTTTTTTTAATTTACATGCAATGGGCCCCTCTTAATTTGATTTTGACTAAAACTTGCTGAAATGGCCCACTGCTCTCAAATTCCAGGATTTTTCCTGCGGCCTTGCACTTTAAGTCACAGCAGTCCCCTACCTATTGCTGATTTGTCTCCTGTTTTACCTGTTTAAGATTTCTCGTGACTCACAGCTAGGGTATATAATGCAGATGGCAAGTTAAAAGAAAACAACACAATGATGTCATGGTAACAATGAATTAGGATGTCATAGTCAGCTTTCAACGAAAGACGTCAATTGCAATCGGGGATAAAAACGCAGTTTATAAAAGTCCAGTAACCAATGTTTTCAAATATATTATGTCAGCACGTGAGAGTCATCCTCTACCATAAGGGTATGCTGGAGAAACCTCAATCCTCAGGATGAGATTATCGAATGTCTAACCCTCGGCTTGAAGCACTAAATAAATGATATTTATTATCCTTATCAAGGGTTGCCATGCAAGTTCAGTGGCTGCACTAGACCGGTGTTAAGTGGTTTCCTTGCCAACTATGAGATTGCCATTGTAAGCTAGTTCAAAGTGGCTACATTTTACTGGGTTGTCATGCAAGTTCCGTGATACAGTGGTTGCACTGCCAACTGTCGTGAAACAGTGGTTGCACTGCCAAATGTCGTGATACAGTGGTTGCACTGCCAACTGTCGTGATACAGTAGTTGCACTGCCAACTGTCATGATACAGTAGTTGCACACTGCCAACTGTCGTGATACAGTGGTTGCACTGCCAACTGTTGTGAAACAGTAGTTGCACACTGCCAACTGTCGTGATACAGTGGTTGCACTGCCAACTGTCGTGATACAGTGGTTGCACACTGCCAACTTTCGTGAAACAGTGGTTGCATTGCCAACTGTCGTGATACAGTAGTTGCACTGCCAACTGTCATGATACAGTAGTTGCACTGCCAACTGTCGTGAAACAGTGGTTGCACTGCCAACTGTCATGATACAGTAGTTGCACTGCCAACTGTCGTGATACAGTAGTTGCACTGCCAACTGTCGTGAAACAGTGGTTGCACTGCCAACTGGCATGAAACAGTGGTTGCACTGCCAACTTTCGTGAAACAGTGGTTGCACTGCCAACTGTCATGATACAGTAGTTGCACACTGCCAACTGTCGTGAAACAGTGGTTGCACTGCCAACTGTCGTGAAACAGTGGTTGCACTGCCAACTGTCGTGAAACAGTGGTTGCACTGCCAACTGTCGTGAAACAGTGGTTGCACTGCCAACTGTCGTGAAACAGTGGTTGCACTGCCAACTGTAACGTTGGCATGGTGGTTCAGCAGGTGTCAATGACAACCAGGGGGTTGGTATAATCTTTGGTGTTAGGTTTTAGTTCTTTATCATAGGAGACACAGATCTGGAGGTCTCATAAATGTTCATGACCCAGACTGAAGAGGTTTATAATGTATGGACACATCAAGCTTTATAGATATATCGTCAATCACAACCAAATTATACCAAAATGGTTGCCGGAAGCACAAGCTGTGCTTGCATTTCTGTCACTCTAGACTCTGTACACACACCAGTCTAGTGCCCAGTTCTATGTTTATGCACAAACAGCCTTTGGCATATCAACCACACACTTCTTGGAAAATTCAGGCAGAAAATATACACTTTATACATTTAATGTGAAGTTCTGCATACACCTACTGTATGCCATAAATCTGAAATCCATTGATCACAAGGGGATTTTCCTGTGGTTTTTTACAACTGCTAATCCCCTGGCTGGAGATCCAACACTGGTTTGTGTCTCAGTATTGACTTTTGTTGTTCCCCTCGTTTGGCTGTTCCACCGACTGCTTTTAAGTGGATGTCGTATAACTAGCTGACATTGAAGTTTTCATGGAAACAACATGCATGGATGTTTTTGTTTTTTATGGTGGCTGCCATATATTCAGTGCGATTATGGAGTTTTCCCCGGCTAATGATCGCATGGTTGTAGCCTGGTTGAAAGATGCAAGAATCGATTCTCAGGAATTCTTTAGCAGTAAAGCACCCAATATGTGTATGTAAAGACAAATGTGCTGAATTAGCAAAAGTAGAAGTTGAAATATGTGCAGTTTAATTGCGTCTTGCTAATTAAATCATCTTTATTTGACATTCAAGCAATTCAATAAATTGCGTCTTGTGATCATTACACAACATGCTTGTTGGTTCAGTAGTCTAAACCTTTTGACATTTATTGGTATTTATGGGTATTCAATATACCTGTATGACAGGTTATTATGTAACCAAATTACAGAATTAGATTATGATTGTATACGCTGTAAAGTGATGTTGAATATACTGTATGTGGTTTTAGTAGGGTACTTATAATTGATGTTGCTTGAATTGTCGTATTATTATACGGTTGTTCATACCAGGAGGACGGTGAAAGGTTTCCGTTCTTGTAAAATCCATTTGAATATTGGAGAAAGTTTTAAGTGCAGTGATCAATCACATGTCATATAGAATATGTCTCTCACTGGAATTGATTTCGTCACTCGTTTTTTCACCTGGAGAACGACGTACATAGCTGTGGGATACTTGTATGTGTTACACCTGTGGTGTCAATTTGAAATCCACCCTTACTAGTGTGATGGCTGTGGATCCTTGGAGGGGAATGAAAATCTAAGCATTCCATAATTGATTTTTGTCATAATTCACTGGCGGCCCGGGCTAGCTACACCAGATATGCTTGATTGAGTGCATCTCGCATGCACTGTAAATTATGTAGGTTAATTATATTTACCTATTATAATATACAATGCAGGTGTATTTACCTGTGCTATAGCACACGCCTATATGCGGGCGTATACCAATAAAGGTGCAGGCGTATAGGTATTTGGTATTTTTTTGATACAGTATATTAATTGACTGGAGGTTTGGATGTGGGGATCTCAAGGCTGACGAGGATGCATATTTGATGTGGCGGTTGTGCCTTCACAATCGGAAACCCTATGCATATTGACACTCGATTCTGGTTGGAAAAGAGCAACTGAGAAAATTATAAAAGGAAACACAATTGATACTGATTGCCCAATGCAGACTTTACAAGTGTGATGAGTGATAGTGGGTTTGAACTGGTCTGCCTTGGCGTCCGAGGATTACATAGCTATTTTGGAAGTGAAGTTTAGGCCATTATCCCCGTTCCTGATGTCAGGGGTGGAAATACAACTGCAGAGTCTTGTTAATCACAGGATCAGCCTGCAGCACTCGGGTAAGTACTGGCTGTTGTGTCTTCCGTCAGGCAGACCATTTAGGATGACAGATAAGGTTGTGAAATGTTGGTATTATTGGTATATGACTTCCTACATATTGTATGTTAATGACTTTGGTTATTGGGGAATATGTTATTTTGTTTCAAGTCAAAAATAAAACTTCAGTATTTGAGGACAAAATTTTCCCTTTAGAATCTATTTAGACGATTCTGATACAAATTGGATGGAAGTTCTAATTTTTCAGACCTATACCTACAGATGTTGAAAGTAGAATGTGGTGTAAAGATCAACATTTTAAGTATTAATTCACACAAAAAAACACCCAACTATCACAGACTGCACGGTAAAAAGGGCAGAATTCCTATGCAAAAATGTATGTCAACCAATCGTTAACTATTTTTGTTCAGCTCATAAAGCATGACTTAAAGTCTGAACTCTCCAGCGATAAATCCCAGATTTATCAAACGTCACAATAAATTGTAATACAGGAAGGATTTGTGAAAGGATGAAACAAAACGTCACTCGGAAACCAATCAATTTCCTGATGTGGCACTTGAAATTGTTTATTTCAGATTGAATAATTGTTAATTCCAAAATTGATAGTCATTCTGATGATGTTTAGTTAAAAAATTGTCGTCATATATATGTGTGTGACATTCGGTTAAAAGTTTGGACCTATCAAACGATACAACCAAAACAACCATTGGCCAATATACAATCAGCTTTATGCAGTAGTATTGTAGAGTAATTCTCGGGTAGAGTATAGAACACCTAGGTAAGATAAGTCGGACTTACTGGCTGCACAAGTCTGATATAACTTTGTATTTATTGCCTGTCATTTTCATTTACTGCAAGAGTAATACACCGGAATAAAAACACTAATAACGTCGGGGCAGAGTCAAAAGATGGGGGCTTGCGACAAAAAAAGATACAGATCTACTATATTAATCAAGGTTTTGCATCAAACTACAGAATTCACTGGATACTAATGAAATTGTTTACTGAAATGTTTCAGTAGAGGTGATTTTACTATGTAAGTTTATTTATTTACTATGAGCGAGGAAAGACAAAAGATATTTTAATTTTGGCCGAAAGCTCATGATCATGAATGTTACAATCTGTTCAAAATGGTAGTGCATGACTATATCAACTCTCATCTGTAAGTCTATAGTAAATCATACCTGTATATAGATTGATATGGAAATCATGTGCAGTCTTTTTAAGTCACATTACCGTTGTCACATATTGATCTTATGTGACTTTTAACCATTTCATTAGGCCACAGTTGCCAAGTTAAGGCGTCTGACATTCTGCTACCACTAGCCCTCAACCACTGAGTCCCGGGTTCGAGACCTACATTGACCAGTCGCCAGGTACTGGCTGTAGGTCAACAGTTTTTCCCTGGGAACTCAGGTTTCCCTCCACCACCAAAACCTGACACGTCCTTAAATGACCATGGCTGTTAATAGGACGTAAAACACAAACAAACAAACAAACAAATTGACCATTTCAACAAAGTATGATTTATTTGAGACATATTATATATATATATATATAGTGGGACTGGACTCACTCCCGCCTGCCGGCCGGGCGGGGCTGAGTAACTCCCAATGACCAGTAACCAGATAGCTAAGGTTTGTCTGTCTCTAGTTCAGAGGTCCTGTATTTGAATCTCATTCTGGCCTGGTTCCACTTTCTCTTTCCTGTAATTACAGTGGTACAAGTGACCAGTCCTTGTTTCAAGTAATATGATAAGCTTGTGCATTGGAAAGGGGATACCCTAACCTAGGTTATAAGTAGTGCCTTCTACAGTAAAACAAAGACTTAAAAAACAGGTGGAAGGTGTGGGTAGCGGCACTGGGCCAGGTGACTGCTGGTGACCAGATAACTCAATTAATTTAATTGTTACAGCATTTGGCCCATTACATTTTCCATCTCCTGTTACATAAGTATATGTAAACACAGCTATTTATTGTCATTTTGCTGTTTTCCCATCAGTGTAATGTGCACTATCAATTCATTGTTGAAGCCAGACTACCACCACCACCACTAAGTGGTGATTGCTCCAACCAGGGACTTTCCTCACCACCAGAAGGGGACTGCCCTGGGCCCCACCACCAGGGACTCGTGCCCTCACCACTAGATAAGGACTGCCCTGGGCTCCACCACCACGGACTCGTGCCCTCACCACTAGACAAGGACTGTCCTGGACCCTACCACCAGGGACTCATGCCCTCACCACTAGACAAGGACTGCCCTGGGCCCCACCACCAGGGACTCATGCCCTCACCACTAGACAAGGACTGCCCTGGGCCCCACCACCAGGGACTCATGCCCTCACCACTAGACAAGGACTGCCCTGGGCCCCACCACCAGGGACTCATGCCCTCACCACTAGACAAGGACTGCCCTGGGCCCCACCACCAGGGACTCATGCCCTTATCACCAGACAGGGACTGACCTGGGCCCCACCACCAAGGACTCATGCCCTCATCACCAGACAGGGACTGCCCTGGGCCCCACCACCAGGGACTTATGTCCTCATTACCTAACAGGGACTAACCTGGGCCCCACCACCCGGGGCAGAACTGCCCTCCCCACCAGGTGGAAACTGTATACCCTCACCATCATAGGGGAACAGTATCTACAAAGGCTTGGCCAGATCTACCCTTACTAGGACTGACCCAACCACAAGGCAATGACTTAACCTGTGTGAGATGCCCCTATTTCTAAGTCCCTGGGGTCATCTTTGGGGAAATGTGATTACCCTTAAATTACTTTGCTGTAGTGGACAGTGTGAGTGGATAGATTTGATGCGTACTCACATGTGGTGCGTGTAGTGGTAATTCAGTAGGCACAATACAGGTATTGACTATAACTTAATTCCAGCTTTATATTCACGCACAGAGACACAGTGATGCAAGCTGTACATTGATGAGATCCTATCATCTTAACATGTTGATATTTAATATTTATTTAAACGTAGAAAGAATAGGTTATTTATTTTTTATACAAAATAATCATTTGTAGCGCACACAAGTATAAATACTTAATGTGTTGTAGGTGGTATAAAATAAATGTATTATTTATTGTAAACTCCCTGTACAACAAGAATAAAAATAGAATATGCTGCCTTGGTGATGTGTGCTTGGCCTTTGTGATAGGCAGTTTTGTGTTCCCAGGTTGATGAGAGATGCTGACAGCCTCCCGGCCTTTCACAAGGTGTCCTCTGAATGTCAATCACAGCATTAGTACAATTTGTAGTACAAGCTATCGTTAATGTTTACGTTTGGTCGTTAGCATTAACAATTTTCATCATCATCTCCGATATTGATTTATCGTGTGCAGAGCCATTGGCAGAGTCCATGCATTATTTTGCAAAAAAAAGACGATCATATTGACAAGGAGATAATAAAAAAATTACGCGCAGTATGTTGGGATGAATCCACCATATGGTTGGATGTATTGTAGTCCGTCTGTGTGATCAGTGATAGCCAGCCTCACTGTGACCAACACCGCATATGGAAGTGACATTTCTACGATTATGATCATGTAAATAACCCGGCCAGAATTATCACAGGTTCAAGTGCTAAACACAGGGACAAGTCTTACAGAAAAACAACAGTGCTGCAAATTGCCAAAGGGAATATGTTGGGTCTGCAACTGAATTAAATCCTGGAGCTCCATGAATCGGCATTGTACCCAAGGATTATATTGCCTATTTTACTACAGGGCTTGCATTTTTCATGGGAACTGCTGCATCGTAATGCTTCACGTGTAAATGAATTGAATTGAAAAGAAGGGTTGTTTTTGCGTCGGAGACGTTGTTAGTGTGAGCTGTGTGTATGTGGGATATTACCCTGTGTTATGGTTGGTGATATACTGGGGACATGACATCAGCCCAGAAACCTTCTCAACGACAAGCTCCAGGTAAACTGTTGTGGTAGTGGAAAAAAGTGCGACACTGAGTCTCATGTCTGTGGTTTGTGCCATATGTTCACACACCGTAGGGTAGATTTATACTTTTGTGCTGTTTATATGAATAACTACATGAACAGCAGTAAAAAAAATACTTTTCTTTTTTTGTGATTTTCATGTTAAAAACTGTTGTCAGGTTTAATATTTATTTGCATGTACGAATGTAATTATTGCTATAATTTATGGTTAATACATGTCTTGCTTCAATTAAAACATTGAGCCAAGACACAGGGCAACAATATACCATGTACATGTACTGTAGCATTATATGAAAGTATCAAGGTATATCTAGTCTTTTCTCAAGGTTTAAAAAATATGGGGGCATTGATGGTGTGATATAACCAGAATATGGAAATTTGTAGAGGGATCAGTACACAATCACCCCTTCCTGGAGAAACACTGTAAACCACAGTGTCACAGTATACCATGTACTGATATAGCTGTAGTGTCTTATAGTACAGTGTCACAGTATACCATGTACTGATATAGCTGTAGTGTCTTATAGTACAGTGTCACAGTATACCATGTACTGATATAGCTGTAGTGTCTTATAGTACAGTGTCACAGTATACCATGTACTGATATAGCTGTAGTGTCTTATAGTACAGTGTCACAGTATACCATGTACTGATATAGCTGTAGTGTCTTATAGTACAGTGTCACAGTATACCATGTACTGATATAGCTGTAGTGTCTTATAGTACAGTGTCACAGTATACCATGTACTGATATAGCTGTAGTGTCTTATAGTACAGTGTCACAGTATACCATGTACTGATATAGCTGTAGTGTCTTATAGTACAGTGTCACAGTATACCATGTACTGATATAGCTGTAGTGTCTTATAGTACAGTGTCACAGTATACCATGTACTGATATAGCTGTAGTGTCTTATAGTACAGTGTCACAGTATACCATGTACTGATATAGCTGTAGTGTCTTATAGTACAGTGTCACAGTATACCATGTACTGATATAGCTGTAGTGTCTTATAGTACAGTGTCACAGTATACCATGTACTGATATAGCTGTAGTGTTATAGTACAGTGTCACAGTATACCATGTACTGATATAGCTGTAGTGTTATAGTACAGTGTCACAGTATACCATGTACTGATATAGCTGTAGTGTTATAGTACAGTGTCACAGTATACCATGTACTGATATAGCTGTAGTGTTATAGTACAGTGTCACAGTATACCATGTACTGATATAGCTGTAGTGTTATAGTACAGTGTCACAGTATACCATGTACTGATATAGCTGTAGTGTTATAGTACAGTGTCACAGTATACCATGTACTGATATAGCTGTAGTGTTATAGTACAGTGTCACAGTATACCATGTACTGATATAGCTGTAGTGTTATAGTACAGTGTCACAGTATACCATGTACTGATATAGCTGTAGTGTTATAGTACAGTGTCACAGTATACCATGTACTGATATAGCTGTAGTGTTATAGTACAGTGTCACAGTATACCATGTACTGATATAGCTGTAGTGTTATAGTACAGTGTCACAGTATACCATGTACTGATATAGCTGTAGTGTTATAGTACAGTGTCACAGTATACCATGTACTGATATAGCTGTAGTGTTATAGTACAGTGTCACAGTATACCATGTACTGATATAGCTGTAGTGTTATAGTACAGTGTCACAGTATACCATGTACTGATATAGCTGTAGTGTTATAGTACAGTGTCACAGTATACCATGTACTGATATAGCTGTAGTGTTATAGTACAGTGTCACAGTATACCATGTACTGATATAGCTGTAGTGTTATAGTACAGTGTCACAGTATACCATGTACTGATATAGCTGTAGTGTTATAGTACAGTGTCACAGTATACCATGTACTGATATAGCTGTAGTGTTATAGTACAGTGTCACAGTATACCATGTACTGATATAGCTGTAGTGTTATAGTACAGTGTCACAGTATACCATGTACTGATATAGCTGTAGTGTTATAGTACAGTGTCACAGTATACCATGTACTGATATAGCTGTAGTGTTATAGTACAGTGTCACAGTATACCATGTACTGATATAGCTGTAGTGTTATAGTACAGTGTCACAGTATACCATGTACTGATATAGCTGTAGTGTTATAGTACAGTGTCACAGTATACCATGTACTGATATAGCTGTAGTGTTATAGTACAGTGTCACAGTATACCATGTACTGATATAGCTGTAGTGTTATAGTACAGTGTCACAGTATACCATGTACTGATATAGCTGTAGTGTTATAGTACAGTGTCACAGTATACCATGTACTGATATAGCTGTAGTGTTATAGTACAGTGTCACAGTATACCATGTACTGATATAGCTGTAGTGTTATAGTACAGTGTCACAGTATACCATGTACTGATATAGCTGTAGTGTTATAGTACAGTGTCACAGTATACCATGTACTGATATAGCTGTAGTGTTATAGTACAGTGTCACAGTATACCATGTACTGATATAGCTGTAGTGTTATAGTACAGTGTCACAGTATACCATGTACTGATATAGCTGTAGTGTTATAGTACAGTGTCACAGTATACCATGTACTGATATAGCTGTAGTGTTATAGTACAGTGTCACAGTATACCATGTACTGATATAGCTGTAGTGTCTTATAGTACAGTATCACATTATACCATGTACTGATATAGCTGTAGTGTCTTATAGTACAGTATCACAGTATACCATGTACTGATACAGCTGTAGTGTCTTATAGTTCAGTGTCACAGTATACCCTGTACTGATATAGCTGTAGTGTTATAGTACAGTGTCACAGTATACCATGTACTGATACAGCTGTAGTGTCTTATAGTTCAGTGTCACAGTATACCCTGTAGCTGTAGTGTTATAGTACAGTGTCACAGTATACCATGTACTAATATAGCTGTAGTGTCTGATAGTACAGTGTCACAGTATACCGTGTACTGATATAGCTGTAGTGTCTTATAGTACAGTGTCACAGTATACCATGTACAGATATAGCTGCAGTGTCTTATAGTACAGTGTCACAGTATACCATGTACTGATATAGCTGTGTTATATAATACATTAATTGTCATATTAAACAGTTTAGGTGTTCCTTTTCATCATTTTAATCATGATATTTGAATTTTGAATTATAATGTTTGTTTAGTTATGTAAGGTTTTCGTTTGGTAAGGTTTATCTGTTGCAATTAAATGAGAGTATATAAGGTATAATTCATTGACAATCTGATTAGAATTTCTGTCACCAAGCCAGAATAATTACATACATGACATTTCAGGTTGTGTATTGACTGAATGGGAAGTCCTTATATCATCAATACACAAGTTACAAGTAAACGTAAATGCATTTTATCTTACGTCAACATCTAAAGGTCATGTTCGGTTTGTCTGAAGGTCAAACCTCTATATGTTATAAAACAGAGCATAAGGAGCGGGGGCACTGGTCGGGATTAGTGAGGGGTTGTCATGACGTTGATGTATCAGCTTCTCTGAAGGCATTCATATAAAAGTGATTACAGTAATGGCTGTCATGGAAACGGTGAAGTATTGTTGTCAGTATATAGAGGCAAAGTTATCATTTAAATACAGAAATGTCAGCAGTTCTAGGTGATGAACAAGACAAGGTGCTTCCTGTGTAAGTGTTATTAGGTAACATCAGTAACTGAGGACAAATCAGGAACACACTACAAATCCTCATCTGGGTCCATATTCTTGAAACCGTTCTCATGCTCAAACTCTGTTTCTGTGCTCAAGTGAACTTTTTTATTCCCGTGAACAAGTCATAAAAATTCAATTTTTTTTTTTATTTTTTTTTTAATAATGTTCGAATGACTAAAAGCTGAAAACTGTTTCTAATGTTTACACTTGACTTTTTACCATGGTATATGATTTTTAAGCCAGTTACAAGAAAGTTGCCTTGAGCACAAAATCCATGCATGAGCATGAGTACAGTTTCATGAATACAGGGCCTGATCTTTACCTCACAGTAATTTACAGTAGCTATATAGCCAATGTACCCTTATCTAGCTTATATATATAACAATTATGACTTCTATCCTCAATAATTAATTCAAGATTATACTAGAACTGAATCATCAAAGTCGGTTTCATTGCTGACTCATGTTGCCCGTGTACCTGGTGAACTTTATGAGAAAATACCTGGTGTTGTTTCCTCCTGCAGCGGTATATCATTGTACACAGTACGGTCAATGTATTAACACACAGGTGTGTATTTGTTACACCAGCATGCTTAGGTTAGATCACTGGTATGAATTGATGATGATGATGTACAAGGAAAAGACTTCACAATAATACATTGGCTGGATTGATCAATAACTTATTTTAGGTATAAAAAGGAACACCTGTGTTCTGCGTTACATCTGTTGAACGTGGGAACAGCCGATCTCGTTTGTATGTCTGATATAGGTCAAAATAGTGATGTGTTAATTTCACAATTTTGAAGTTTACCGGTACCATCATAAAAGTATGCTTGAGAAAAAATAATATTTTTGAAAAAATCTGTAAAGCTGCTAATTTTTCTCAGAATATCAATATCCAAATCCAATCTAATAAGAATTTTAGTTGCCCTTGCAATCGACACCATGAGAGGAATGTGAACTATTATGGTTACCTCTGGAGTAGACATCCAGTTGACCTTGGAGTTGATGTCTAGTTGACCTTGGAGTTGATGTCTAGTTGACCTTGGAGTTAATGTCTAGTTGACCTTGGAGTTGATGTCTAGTTGGCCTTGGAGTATGCCTCTAGTTGACCTTGGAGTATGCCTCTAATTGACCTTAGAGCAGAAGTCCTTTTCACCGTTGAGTAGACATATTTACATCTGCATTTAGCAAGATTTATAGTATCTATCAACATTTACGTTGTATTTGGTGTATGATATGGTTACCTGTTTCTGTTACATTGTAGTTTTGAAGATGTATTTCCTCAGACTAGCTGATGTGTTGTCACCAGAATATAACTTTTGTGTTGTTTACAGAGTACCACCAAATGCAGGATGGGATGGGATCTGAGACTACAGAAGAGGTGGAGCCCTCCAAACAGCGAGTTATCTACATTAATGCTCCCCAGCCTGTCAAATACTGCTACAACAAGATTAGGTAGGTCATTATATTCAACACCTGGGGTATTGTAAATCACTCTCAACCCCTCCGTATTCCTCCTTATCCTCAAACCATACTCTGCTCAGCCTTTCCTCAAACTATAATCTGTCCAACCTCAAAAAAAAAAGTCAGTATCCCTCCTTATCCTCAACCTACAACCTGCTCAGCCTCAAGGGAATCTGTTCCAACCTTTCAGTATCCCCAATATCTCCAATCCATAACCTGCTCAGCCTCAAGGGAATCTGTCCCAACCTTTCACTATCCCGATATCCTCACCCTATAACCTACACAGCCTTAAGGGAATCTGTCCCAACCTCTCAGTATCCCGATATCCTCATCCTATAACCTGCTCAGCCTAAAGGGAATCTGTCTCAACCTCTCAGTATCCCGATATCCTCATCCTATAACCTGTTCAGCCTAAATGGAGTCTGTCCCAACCTCTCAGTATCCCTGTTATCCTCAACCTATAACCTGCTCAGCCTAAATGGAGTCTGTCCCAACCTCTCAGTATCCCTGTTATCTCCAATCCATAACCTGCTCAGCCTAAAGGGAGTCTGTCTCAACCTCTCAGTATCCCTGTTATCTCCAATCCATAACCTGCTCAGCCTAAAGGGAGTCTGTCTCACCCCCTCAGTATCCCTGTTATCCTCAATCTATAACCTGCTCAGCCTAAAGGGAATCTGTCTCAACCTCTCAGTATCCCTGGTATCTCCAATCTATAACCTGCTCAGCCTAAAGGGAGTCTGTCTCAACCTCTCAGTATCCCTTTTATCCTCAATCTTTAACCTGCTCAGCCTAAAGGTAGTCTGTCTCAACCTCTCAGTATCCCTGTTATCCTCACCCTATAACCTGCCCAGCCTAAAGGGAGTCTGTCTCAACCTCCAAGTATCCCTGTTATCCTCAACCTATAACCTGCTCAGCCTAAACGGAGTCTGTCCCAACCTTTCAGTATCCCTTTTATCCTCAATCTATAACCTGCTCAGCCTAAAGGGAGTCTGTCTCAACCTCTCAGTATCCCTTTTATCTTCAATCTATAAGCTGCTCAGCCTAAACGGAGTCTGTCCCAACCTCTCAGTATCCCTGTTATCCTCAATCTATAACCTGCTCAGCCTAAAGGTAGTCTGTCTCAGCCTCTCAGTATCCCTTTTATCCTCAATCTATAACCTGCTCAGCCTAAAAGGAGTCTGTCTAAACCTCTCAGTTTTCACTAATATTCTCAATCTATTACCTGCTCAGCCTAAAGGGAGTCTGTCTCAACCTCTCAGTATCCCTGTTATCCTCAATCTATAACCTGCTCAGCCTAAAAAGAGCTCCTTCCAAGTTACCCTGCAGCAGGATTATCAACAAGACTTGTTCCCTTTCCCTATATGAATCTCGCCCTTAAAATCTCATCACCGTTAGCCCTTAACTTCTCGATCCTTATTGAAGTCCTTTCATCGCCCTCCTCAGTTATACCTGATACAAATCCATTCTTTTTCCCTTCCGTGTTGTAGCTACATATGAATAATGAAAGCTCTAGTTTGAGTGATTTGTATGATTTTGTGTAACAGAGTGTTGTGATTTCTCTTTTACGTAGCACGGCCAAATACAGCTTTTTGTCCTTCCTGCCAAAGTTCCTGTTTGAGCAGTTCAGAAAGTATGCCAACATCTTCTTCCTGTTCATCTCATTACTTCAGGCAAGTCTTTCTGTCCAGTCTTCGTTAGAAACTTGTTAATACCATAAATCAGGATATTTAGGCGTCTTGGCATTTATTCACAAAACAAGATGAGATAGTTTTATAATGCATCTATTTTGGTGTATTTATTTTGTTCTATCAGCTCAAGTTTTAGTTTTAATGAAGCATCATCAATGAAAGTTTTATTTTTATTTTGAAGCCAATGTAAACAGCAGGTGGCAAGCATTAAAAGTAAAAAGGAGACGTGTACCTCACAGGTGTTAGCTCTGAACGTGGAAATTCTTGTGTGTTAAAGTGTTTGCGTTGTGACTCTCTCAACTGATAGGGGTGTGGAAATTTTTGCGTTGGTAATAATTTTGAAATCTATATATTATTAAGTATATATATCTATAACCTTTGTAATCTGTAAATATTTATATGTTTGCAGATATCTTTGTGTTAATTTAATTTACTTAACACAGAAAACATGAGCTTTCCCACACAGTCAAAAAACACAGTGAAGAATTCCACTTTTACTGTACAACACTGTCATTTATCTACTCATTTAAATTTTCTTAATTTGTCTTCAAATCATACAGAAAATCTTCACTGGCTTTTTGTTACACTGAGAAGAATTCCGATGAATGAAGCTTAATTAATTCCAAATGCCATCCATAACTAGCAAGCTTATTGCTGAAATCTAAAAATAGACGCTTTAGATAGAAACTCATTGCAAAAACAAAGACGATTCTAAATGTAATTTCCGTAGCCTGTTAGATTTGTTCCTATGGAACCAAATACCGGCCTGCAGTCTAAACAGTTAATTTTTGCAGGCGCCTGATGATTGTGATTTTTTTTGGGATGCCCATCATTAATCAACAAAATAGGGATTATTTTCATAAGATTATACAAGAATTATCTATGGAGAGCGAAGCATTACTGAAAGGTTCATTTCAGAGAAAATAAAAAAAATGTAATGTAGAAACCATTGCATGAAAAATATAAATATAAATATTGAAGTTTGAGTAATCTATGAATTTTCATGTATAGACAACACCCAATTGTACTTCATCTTGCTTGATGGACATGTACAACACCCAGGTAACTTGCCTGTTTCTGCTGGTTTTATAATCACCAGCTATACCCGCCTGCTTATTATCCCCCCCCCCCCCCCCCCCCTTTTTTTCCCCCCCCCCCCCCCCATTTTTTTTTTTTTTTTTATATTCGCAGTATTGAAAACAGGATACTTTCAGTTGAAAACTTTTGTATACTGATAGCATTTTGTATCAAAGTTTTGACAAGACGCCCCAGATATATCCATATATACGTTTTCTATTGACATTCTAATAATGGTATTGGAAATTCATTATCGGCACTTAAAAGAACAAGGAAACAGTTAATCAGGAATCCCGATTCAAGACACCGAATACAACCATACTTACAATTTTTGTTTGTTCAATTTTGACACCTTGACGCAATCACCAAAGAATTAGCTAATGAATGTCATATCTATTTTGTTACACCAAAAGACTTTAAATAAATATTTATCTTAAAAAAACCCACTTCTACACATCTCAGAAACGGCAGCAAACCTCAATAATGACATCTTGTTTGTTGATAGTCTGCTGTTTACAATCGCTATCGCACCGGCGCTTGATAAAATTGGCTGTTGCTGTCAAACGTTCTTGTGACCATCACGATGGGGAAACGAAGCGGTGAAAAATGGCCACTGTGAAGAACCCGAAACGCACATTTTTTGCGCATGTGATATTTTTCCCTGTCTCATGGCAATATCATCTGCGCCCCTTAAAACTGATGTATTTTCGGAGGGTGACAGAGATTTTTGTTTAATTTTCTCCCAACCAATCAAATAGCTAGAAATTCACTTGAGGTATAACCATATGTATTGCACTAGTCATCAAAGGTCACACAGATACATTTCACTGGTTGTGCTATGTGAACCCGTTACAATCTATACTTACCAACCTGAAGAGGATGTTCAGGCAATATTAGACCATGGTCTCTATAGACAGGTTGTTGTATATAAAAATTTCGTTGGAGATATTTATAAAATAAGTGTAAAAGTGTTAATTTTACCAAGATTGTTTTGAGTTGAAATATGAATTAACTTCGAAACAAACATTTGTAAATCTAAATATTGGTGCAAACAATTCTTTTAATGAATCATTTTAAACTGAATGAAACAAAAATTTGCAAGTTCATTGATGAAGGTGGAAAAAATGTTTTTACCGGACAAAGCTAACATTTTATGGGTGGATTGGTTGAGTGGTTAACACTTCGGCCTTAACGTTATAACGTCAAGAAGATCCTATATGCTTGAGAATCTTAACATTGTCAACGATATTGAAATACGATGTATAAGATTGTGTTCATCGTAATTTGAAAATGTCATACGCCTACCCAGTAGTTGTGCTCAATGCTTCATTGTTCTCTGTTTACAAGTCTTCGATGAGATTCGATTCTCAAGAGCTCCACTCTAATTGGCAATCTTTCTGAGGCCTATAAACTTCCATATATCTGAATAAGATTTGGGAAACACTGGTCATCGAGGGACCATGTCTTGATCTGATACAGTGGCGGATCCAGAGGGGTTTTTTGGGCTTCAGGAAACCCCCCCCCACCCTGAGAATTTTCTTTAAAAATCATGTATTTTCCCCATTTTCCCCCACAGGGAAACCCCCCCAGATAGGTCTCTGGATCCGCCACTGTGATAGACAACATTAAACGCACAGATACAATAGGATAGCTGATTTTTGACGTTTGCTGCATGGCTACAAATAATCAATGATGCATTCATGATGATGTGAAGTTTGACCAGACTTTCCATATTCCTTCCATAAACTGATGAAATGAGAATACTGGTATACTACGGTATGTGTATATATATATAGCTGAGAACGGTATCACAACCAAGGTCTACATGGTAGTTGGAGTTGAAAATGGTTTTTGTCTGAGATATTCTCCCAACACAATGATACTGGCCTGACCATTGTCCTAGCCCAAAGACAGTCTAATTTATAAGTCTAATTTATAAGCCCCAGTGTTTGATCAATCAGATATAGCTAAATGTCTACAGAGCCTGAGGCGGATCTCCAGCACTGTTTACATCCACTAGTCATGGTACACTGTGAACGTTGCGTGATAGACATGTGTGATGGCTATATTGGCCGTGACCCATTTCTGTACTCAAGGTATAATGGTATATTGATAGCTTCCTGTACTGTAGCGATAACTCCGCATTTAAAGTTGACTTCTATTAATATTTCAGTTTGAATAACTTCATATTTGTATACGCCCGTCAAATTTGATGGAAGTATTATGGTATGGGGATGTCCGTCTGTCTGTCCCTCCGTCGTAAACTTTTGTTTGTCAGGCAATCTCCTCCTACATTTTTCGACCGATCTCTTTGAAACTTGGTATACATTATAATCATGATATGAAGTTGTGTCTCCCTTAAAAGAATCTTGATTCAACAATTTTTCCAAAAGTTATTGCCCTTTGTTCATTTCAGTATTTGATTTTTGTCTGGAGATCTCCTCCTACAAATTTTGACGGATTTCTTTGAAACTTGGTATACATTATAATCATGATATGAAGTTCTTAGAGTGATGCAGATCTTATTTCAATGTAAGAAAGTATATAACACTATATGGCATTTGACGGGCGTATATTGTTCCGCCCCGCGGTACTCTTGTTGAGTTTCAAATTGAGCAATATCGGTGTTGATTCTAAGCTAATACATTAACAATTATCAGACAGTTTAGTAACTATTGAGTAAACACTTCAGATAGACAGCTGTAATAACCCGTTCACCCCTAAAGTCTCATTTAAACCTTACAAAATCAATGATTGGGCAAGTCCAGTTTAAAATCTTGGGGGTATATGAGTTAACTTTATACAATTGTTTAGTTGACTAGATTTGGTAATAATGTAATTGGCTTTTCTCCTTCCATATATAAACAAATTATCCCAGTGTAATTATATGGGTGTAATTATATGGGTGTAATAAATCCAGTGTAATTATATTGGTGTAACTATCCCGGTGTGATTATATCGTAATCTGTGCAGAATGTATGATGCATAACATGAGGTGTAGAGAATTTGACGGTGTTTATAAAATTCCAATTCTCTGGGTAAGTATAGGTTTGACTTTGCCTTACAGACAGTTTACTTGTGTTAAGACTTAGGACATTGGTCTTAAACTTTATATTGTTATCACATGTACATTTACTTGTTTGTTTAATGAAAAATGAAAAAGAGGCATATTCACTTTTGTTTTTCAAAGAGAAACAGCTATTCAATACAAGGAATATATTATAAATATCACTAAACATGTTTTCCTCCTCTTACAGCAAATTCCACGTGTATCCCCCACTGGGCGGTATACCACAGCTGTTCCCTTACTCTTCATCCTAACAGTGTCTGCCATCAAGGAGATCATAGAGGACTTTGTAAGTAGAATTACCATCCTTTCTATAAGTTCGTATGAATAGAGTTGTCCTCTGTTTTATCTGCATTATATAAATTAATCGGCGAATCTCTGGTGACTACGCTATTCTCCATCATAACCTTGTCCCTAAATGACCATATATAGCTGTTAATAGGACGTAAAACACAAACAAACCAAACCAAACTATATTTCTTCTATTATGTGATTTTCAGTTCTGTTAATTAAACAGTACAGAACTGTTTTAAATGTGATATTTCACACTATTCCATTGTCAAATAAGGTAATACCAATTACTGATAAGATAATTCTACCCATAAATAAGTTGGCAAGTAAGAAGGTATGTATTCATTGAATCTCAATTTTTTTATCACAACAATTGTAAATGAACGAATATATTACATCTCCAGCACACACGCAGGCATACACAGATAGGGAGACATTAGCCAGGTGGCATAGGACTAGTAAGTTAGCGCCTGTTAAGGCAGCTCCTGCGAATTCCTTAAAATTTGATTGATTAATGTATATGCTAATTGTGTATCTATGTACTGTAAAGCGCTTTAGAGTGGCTTAATATGTTAACTTAATAGGGCGCTATATCAAATGTTTGTATATTAATATAATTATTGATGTTTAAAGATTTACTGAACAGGGAAGCAATATTTACAGTCTTTGAAAATCTAATGATTTATAGGACAAATAATTCCAACATTTTTTTTAAAAGTTTCAACAAGATTTCTGGGTGTTAATCTGTTGTGTACATGTGCTTGCATTAGTTTACAAGAGAGGGAAGCTAGCTAGATAGATTACCATTTTGTTTGGTATAAATAATAAATACATACATACGATGAGGTACGCGGAGATTTTTTGATATATTCGTGAGTTGACTGTTAAATGTACACTGACGCGGCAATAGTGTGAATTATAGATTAGGTCTACACCGCTAGTTACAAAAGTGGCTGATTGAATTCCAACAAGACATGATCCACATCTCCCACTACGCATTGCCTTACATTACATCGACTTAACCTACCTCTCACAACTACTGCCTTACAACACTATTAGACTTAACCTACCTCTCACAACATACTGCCTTACAACACATAGACTTAACATACCTCTCACAACTACTGCCTTACAACACTATTAGACTTAACATACCTCTCACAACATACTGCATTACAACACATAGACTTAACCTACCTCTCACAACATACTGCCTTACAACACTATTAGACTTAACATACCTCTCACAACACATTTCCATACAACACATAGACTTAACATACATCTCACAACACATTGCCTTACAACACATAGGCTTAACATACCTCTCACAACATACTGCCTTACAACAGATAGACTTAACCTACCTCTCACAACATACTGCCTTAAAACACATAGACTTAACATACCTCTCACAACTACGGCCTTACAACACTATTAGACTTAACATTCCCCTCACAACATACTGCATTACAACACATAGCCTTAACCTACCTCTCACAACATACTGCCTTAAAACACATAGACTTAACATACCTCTCACAACTACTGCCTTACAACACTATTAGACTTAACCTACCTCTCACAACATACTTCCTTACAACACATAGACTTAACCTACCTCGCACAACATACTGCCTTACAACACATAGACTTTACCTGACTCTCACAACATATTGCCTTACAACACATAGACTTAACCTACCTGTCACAACATACTGCCTTACAACACATAGACTTACCCTACCTCTCACAACATACTGCCTTACAACAGATAGACTTAACCTACCTCTCACAACATACTTCCTTACAACACATAGACTTAACCTACCTCGCACAACATACTGCCTTACAACACATAGACTTAACATTCCTCTCACAACTACTGCCTTACAACACTATTAGACTTAACCTACCTCTCACAACATACTGCATTACAACACATAGGCTTAACCTACCTCTCACAACATACTGCCTTAAAACACATAGACTTAACATACCTCTCACAACTACGGCCTTACAACACTATTAGACTTAACATTCCTCTCACAACATACTGCATTACAACACATAGCCTTAACCTACCTCTCACAACATACTGCCTTAAAACACATAGACTTAACCTGCCTCTCACAACATACTGCCTTGCAACACATAGTCTTAACATTCCTCTCACAACACATTGCCTTACAACACACAGACTTAACATACCTCTCACAACATACTGCCTTACAACACTAGTAGACTTAACATACCTCTCACAACACATTTCCTTACAACACATAGACTTAACATACCTCTCACAACACATTTCCATACAACACATAGACTTAACATACCTCTCACAACACATAGACTTAACATTAACATACCTCTCACAACACATTGCCTCACAACACATAGACTTAACATGCCTCTCATTATACATTACCTTACATCACATAGACTTAACCTACCTCTTGCAACACATTGCTTTACAACACATAGACTTAACATGCCTATCACAACACATTGCCTTACAACACATAGACTTAACATGCCTCTCACAACACATTGCCTTACAACATATAGACTTAACATGCCTCTCACAACACATTGCCTTACAACACATAGACTTAACATACTTCTCACAACACATAGCCTTAAAACACATAGACTTAACATACCACATACCTCTCACAAGACATTGCTTCACAACACATTGCCTTACAACTCATTGCCTTATTATACCTCTCACAACATTTTGTCCCTGGCTCTTGATGTCTTAAGGACCATAACACTGTGTCCTTATGTTATCTATCAACGACAATAATGGAGATGTCATTATCGGCTATTTTTGTACACATCTATAAACAGACTTTGATTAGGTTCTCAACTGTACAAATCCCCATCTGGATGGTCATCCAAATTTGATTAAATATGTACAGATTAGACTGAAGCTGTAAGGTCCATTCTAGAAAGGAGGCCAGTAAAAAGAAGTCTGATGTCACTGTACATACAGTTAGGGGTTACAAGACTCAGGTGTCAGTCTAGAATCAGGGTTCATTTTAGACATTTGGCAGCTGTAAAATTCAGGTGTCACACTTACTACAATCACAGTTAATTTTCTGACATAGGAAATGCAACTATTTCATTAAAACTTTCCGGAGATGAATTTGATATCATTCAGACATATCTTTTAAAAACCAGGCTTTAGGGCTGTTATGACACGTTGTGTATGGCCGTATCCAGTAAGGTAGGGTAACCTTACGATGGTATCTATGACATAGCGTAGGACCACTTGTACACAATCAATAGATAGTCTATCTGTTATTGGGTTTCCGTGTACGTTTGCCAACTTGAATTGATTTCACGCTGTTTGTACTCCATTTTAATTTGTTTCAGAAACGTCACCGTCAAGATGACGCTGTGAACAATCGAGAAGTACAGGGTAGGTTCACGACACTCCGCGTCAATCCCGGGGCTTTTTCTCGTTTGTCACGAGTGATCTCGTAATACATGTATAGTTTCACTACCTACACATTGATGTGTTAAGTCACAAACTTGTACACAGATGTAAAGATTTGGTGAAATGCAATTTAACTGTTGAGATTGTTGTCATAGATTCACATACTTCAATTTACTACGAAACCCCTCCTATATACAATTATGACTGCCGAAGGCTCGTTATGTAATGAATTAAAACACCCGTTGAAAAATACACGCACACAACATGATAACGTAGAACAAGGCTTGAAAGTCTATCCCCTTAATAAATAAGATGTTTTCTGGAAAAAGCTACCCCTTTGTCAAATAGACAGTTCCTTGAAAGTCTATCCCCGTAATCAAGATCTTCTCTGGAAAAAGCTACCCCTTTGTCAAATAGAAAGTTCCTTGAAAGTCTATCCCCTTAATAAAGATTGTCTCTGGAAAAAGCTTCCCCTTTGTCAAATAGACAGTTCCTTGAAAGTTTATCCCCTTAATAAAGATCTTCTCTGGAAAAAGCTTCCCCTTTGTCAAATAGACAGTTCCTTGAAAGTTTATCCCCTTAATAAAGATCTTCTCTGGAAAAAGCTCCCCCTTTGTCAAATAGAAAGTACCTTGAAAGTCTATCCCCTTAATAAAGATTGTCTCTGGAAAAAGCTATCCCTTTGTCAAATAGAAAGTTCCTTGAAAGTCTATCCCCTTAATAAAGATCTTCTCTGGAAAAAGCTACCCCTTTGTCAAATAGAAAGTTCCTTGAAAGACCATACCACAATAAAGTAGAACCTGATCTGCAGGAAGACCTCCGTATAATTACAGTATAACATCTAGACAGACCGGTGCTAAAAGCAATAGAACCTTTTATAGCTGTTACAACTGTTCTCCAAATACGATTGATTAAAAGTGTCTTTTAGGAGGCACAGTGATCTAGTGGTAGAACACTGGGCACGTGACCGAAGGGTTGCTGGTTCGAGTCACGACACGGCACTGTGTTGTATCCTTGAGCAAGATACTTTACTCCGCTTGTTCCAGTCTACTCGGCTGTAAATCAGTACATCGTTGGGTAGTGCTAGAATTGTTAAATGCTAGCTGTTAGCGCCAAAATGGCAGCACCGGCTGTGTGCTCCCCAGGGAGTTGAGAAAGATATTGGTTGGTTGCAAAGGCTCTATAATTTATAACCGCGGATAATAATTTGTGAACCACTTTGAGACAACCTACGAACTAGGTTGGGATAAAGCGGTATATAAGAACCTCAAGTTATTATTATTATTATTTTCATTCTTCACTAAATAATCATCAGAAAGACAAGTTCGTAAATAATAGTAAAACCTTTTTGCTTACAGCATCCTTCAATATGCATGTACTAGAACTTCTCCAGAGAGACCATCCCTTAACTCATTCACCCCTGAAATTTCATAATGAACTATTCCAACCTTTGAATTGGAGGAGTTCAAGTGTGTCTTTAGGGGTGAATAAGTTCATGTATGAAAATAACTTTCGATAGACCAATCCATAATACTGTAAATGTCCATTTTCTGCAGTTCTTATTTTTCACAATTTGCTAAAACAGTGACTTTCAAAGGATATATTTTCCACAGATTACAAGCTTTAGTGCTATGGTAAGAATGGATTAAGTTGGTATTAACTTTGCGGAATGTATTTCACTGAAACATTATTCCTGTGAAAATTAGAATACTGCAAAATAAAACAACTTTTACAATTTCAATACAGAAGAAACCTTCAGAAAACATTTATTAAAAATAAAAAATATTTTAGTTTAAAAATGTTTTTTCCTTTATTTCCAATTTCTCCCTGAATCCCAGAGCAGAACACATTTCAGGGTATTGTTTGATTTCAGTGTTGCGAGACGGTACATGGCAGCGCCTCCTTTGGACACAGGTGTCAGTCGGAGACCTGGTCAAGGTGGTCAGTGGTCAGTTCTTCCCAGCTGACCTTGTCCTTCTGTCTTCAAGGTAACATGATGCTCTGCTTTCACTTTATAATAAGCATGATGATCTATTATTATTATAACTTGCAAATATTTTAGGATATAGTTTTGAATGAAAGGAAATCTGATCCTAAAATAAAACACAAGATTTTTTTGTCAAGGTAAGACTATGTAATCCCATTTGAATGCATGTTCTAAAAGTGATTTATAAATAACAGCATCCTTTATGATTCCCTTAATGTAATTGTACACAAATATTGTGTCATTATTATACTTATCTAAAATATGTCATTTAATCATGACGTGCCTTAAAATGTGTATTCATCACTAAATACTTTCATTTATCTGCCGAAGAGACTTTTAGAAAATATGCCTTTTGAATACATGCAGTAAGTGCACTTACCAATAATAAAGGAATTATTTATTTGTTTTTTACAGTGAGCCACAGGCCATGTGTTATATAGAGACCTCCAACCTTGACGGGGAAACAAACCTGAAGATCAGACAGGTGGGAACCCCCACTACCAAATATTAGATCGACAATTTGAAATTGATGGTTTTATGCATTAGGTGTCTTTCAAAAGCTAATCTAAGGTTTTGCTGTGGCGTGACTCATTCCATATGGCCATCTATAGCTATTTATCACATATTTCTATGAAACTTTTAGCTTGATGATGGAGTCCACAGCCTTTGATTAATTGAAATAGCACCTTTTCACAAAATTCTAAGCCATGTAAGCTATATATGTCCATTAAACCTCAACTTAAACTCTTGAATACACTGTTTTTAAAATGTTGTGTAGGAAAAGAAAATATGCTATCTTTTTAACATTGTGCTCATATTGTTTCATTATTCAAGAATTTAGCCTAATTTCTTTGTTCAAGAAATAAAATTTATTTTCCTACAAGATGTTCACTTTCAATGGAGTTGGGTGCATACAAAGTTAAATTATTATAACGATGTTTCTTCAGGGCATACCTCAAACTGCCAAGCTTTTACGACATGAAGATTTGTTAGATCTGGATGGTGTTGTGGAATGTGAACTGCCAAACAAACATCTGTATGACTTTGTGGGCAACATAAGACCGTCAGGCAGATTGTAAGTACATTCTGGACATGCACCAAATTAAACAGAGATTATATTATATATGAGAAAGTGTTTTTCTCCTGCCCACACAACTCCAACAACCCAGGTGGAGTATAAAATGGTCTGGGGTGGGTGTTGCGGTATCTGTGCTGTAGAATTCAAGTGATGTGGCACTATAAATGATACCGTTGGAAGCACGGTCCCACTACAAACAGAACACAATACATCTCCAGCACACACACAGGCATACACATTGGGAGATATTAGCCAGGTGGCATAGGACTAGTAGTTAGCGCCTGATAAGGCTGCTCCTGCGAATTCCTCAATATTGTATTGATTAATATATATGCTAATTGTATTGACTGTATAGAATTGTAAATCTATGTACTGTAAAGCGCTTTAGAGTGGCTTATGTTAGCTAGATAGGGCGCTATATCAAATGTTGTATATTTATATTTATTATCTACTGAAACAAGGTATTCTTGACAAAGCAATATCTAGGATTCCTGGTTACATTTTAATAGGGCCATGATCAATGTTCTATGTACAATCTGGGTATTATCCAGAGGTCAGAGTAGAGGTCGGATCGGAGGTCATTATGTGACCTAGCAATGTTTTGTTTCTAAATATAAACATGCTTCATCAGTCATGGCATATCAGACCTTGTCCTGCAATATTGATGGTTTCCCTGAAGCACCGTCAGGAAAGGATTGGATTAGAGTCACACTTAGAATCCTGGTATTATTCTTGGTTACAATCATAGACTTATCTGTTGATATTTCATTTATATTGATTTCACATACCTCTGTGTGTACCCAAAATGAATCGACCAAAGAGGTTGTTGTAAAAATTACAATAACATACCCAATAAAAAAGGAAAAATATATAACAAAGAAAAAAGAATTTTGTAACATTGATATTTGAATTGTGGCATGACATCATATTAAAAAAATTATGTTTCGAAAAAGTACTTTGGGATTTGAAAATATCATAACTACAAAACGATACATGAGGATTATAATTTGAAAAATACTGATTGGAATATTTTAACCAATTTTCCATACATGGCGTTACCTGTGATTGTGAATCCTACTTGTCTATATGATTGTTCACAATGAGACTTGTGGTGATGAGGTGTAAATAAGAATTCTGTTTCTGTACAGTGCTATACCTCTGGGGCCAGACCAGCTGTTACTGAGGGGCGCAATGCTGAGGAATACCAAGTGGATATTTGGTACATTAACATATCCCAATTTATAAATATACCTTTTTTATAATTACCAGGTCATTGTCATAATTTTGTATACCATGGTTTATACTTATAACCTCCACATTTGCCAATACTGATCTTTAAAAAAAAAATAGAATTCTTACATGGGTAAAAATGTAAAATGTTATATCATCAAATTGTTCTATCTCAAATAAAACAATGAAAATATACACTTTACAGCTTCTGAAATTATACCTAAATTAACTCATTCGCCCCTGAAGACACATTTGAACTCGCCCTATTAAAAGGTTGGAATAGCTCATTATGAAATTTCAGGGGTCAATAAAAGAGTATTTTTTTAACTTTATTGTAAGTCATTGTTTTATAACAAGAAAAACACCTGGTAAAGATTAAGCACTTTTTTATCCAATTAATAAGATAATAATGCTGTAGTTGTTTATGGTGTATAAAATATTTACAAAAACAAAGGTAACCAATTTAACTTCGGTTGTTCGTGTTGACAGGGATTGTGATCTACACGGGTCCAGAATCCAAGTTGATGCTCAACTCGTCCACAGCACCACTAAAGAGGTCAAACGTGGAAAAGGTCACCAACACACAGGTCAGTGGATCCAGAGCTGACATTATTAATGCCCTACCTATATTTTAGCTAAAATAATGTACCAATTTATATAAGAATGATTTGTCTTTAATATCAAAATTAGGAACATGGACAATGCTGTATGGCCGATATAAATTCATCAATATCTATTGCAGTAACATCCATTAAATAAATGATTATTTCTTTCATAGACTGTCTCTTTTGTCTTTCCCTATCATGTAACAGCAATGTTGTAGTCATTTTTATTATATCACACAATGTTTATCTGTATATCAGTATAAAAATCCTTGGTGAAAATCCTGATGGCAGAAAATGCAATTCAACGATCTTTCTTAAAAATTCCTGAAAACATCTATAGCTATGTAATTTGGGCACCCCCAACTTCAAATTAAATTTCAACACAAAAAAATGTCGGAATTTACACATGTTTTTACGATACATACAAGTAAAAACGTATTTTTACTTGTTCCACCAATATGTACCTGTCTAATGTGGGCTAGCTTATATAATATAAATGATTACTTTCCTGTACAACAATTTGCCTTTATGTTTTACACCTATCAGATCCTGATACTGTTTGTGATCCTGATTGTGATGTCCCTAGTCAGTACTATAGCTAACGAGTTGTGGACCAAGTGGCATGTGGACAAGGATTGGTACCTGGCTTACAGAGGTGAGTATCATAGCTAACGAGTTGTGGGCCAAGTGGCATGTGGACCAGGATTGGTACCTGGCTTACAGAGGTGAGTATCATAGCTAACGAGTTGTGGACAAGGATTGGTACCTGACTTACAGAGGTGAGTATTATAGCTAACGAGTTGTGGACCAGGATTGGTACCTGGCTTACAGAGGTGAGTATTATAGCTAACGAGTTGTGATCCAGGATTGGTACCTGGCTTACAGAGGTGAGTATCATAGCTAACGAGTTGTGGACAAGGATTGGTGCCTGGCTTACAGAGGTGAGTATCATAGCTAAAGAGTTGTGGACAAGGATTGGTACCTGGCTTACAGAGGTGAGCGTCATAGCTAACGAGTTGTGGACAAGGATTGGTACCTGACTTACAGAGGTGAGTATTATAGCTAGCGAGTTGTGGACCAGGATTGGTACCTGGCTTCCAGAGGTGAGTATCATAGCTAACGAGTTGTGGGCCAAGTGGCATGTGGACCAGGATTGGTACCTGGCTTACAGAGGAGAGTATCATAGCTAACGAGTTGTGGACAATGATTGGTACCTGGCTTACAGAGGTGAGTATTATAGCTAACGAGTTGTTGACAAGGATTGGTACCTGACCTACAGAGGTGAGTATCATAGCTCACGAGTTGTGGACAAGGATTGGTACCTTGTGAGTAATTTAATATAAGGATTTGAAGGAGCTATAGACAAAGTGGCATGTATTAAAGTTTTTAAGCTATATCTGAAGATTTTGCTTCTTTGCAAACGAAAGGATTATTTATTATTAAATTTGTCATTAGATCGAATACATAATTATCAAATAAATCATGACTATTTACTTTGTTTTTCCAAAACATCAACATTGGTCCCTGTAATGAGATGCACATAGAACTTTCAACAACTGACAAGTTTCAAAATAATACTTTTTCTGATTTCAGAGCTACCACCCAGTAACTTCGGCTACAACTTCCTGACATTTATCATCCTGTACAACAATCTCATCCCCATCAGTCTCCAGGTGTCACTCGAGGTCGTCAAGTTCATCCAGGCCATATTCATCAATTGGGTAAGACACAATGGGAAATAACAAGAAATGTTAATGCCGCGGTTTAACTGCCACCCTCTGTACTGAGGGCATATTTATCATTGCAATGAAAATTAGTTAACAACATGACAAACATAATAATAATCTAATGAGTTAGGACACTAAATGTCCAAAATAACTATTGTCAGGTATTATAATACAGTCGAATCTACTCAAGCGACCATCTGTATTGAACGACCATCTGTTTTATGCGACCACTTTTCATTCCTCCCGACCTTTTTTACCATGTAATTATTTAACTGTATAAAGCGACCATCTGTCTAAAACGAGACCAGCAACCACCCAAAATTACGTTAAACGACCACATTTGATACATTTTAGCGACCATGTTTGACAAAAAATTCCAAACGGTCGTTGAAATAGCTGCATGACTCCAAATTTGCGATCGTCACCACATTTAGTTTGACGAAGGGCTACTTAACGATCTTTTCATCAAGTTCAGGGAACAAATTTGACAAAACCAATTTCCAAACTTATGATAAATTCATTGATGTGCAGAAACAAATCAAAGATCAATTTTGATATTTATACTGTACTTAATGTTATTTCATTAAACTATGACTTGGTTTGTGATTCCATGTGATGTTGTGTATGGTTACAGGACCAGGATATGTACTGTGCCGAGTCCGACACACCTGCCATGGCAAGAACATCAAATCTTAACGAGGAACTTGGACAGGTGAGTTAAATTTCAGTACAGTAATGTTGTTTTTTTTTAAATGCTAATAATAATCTTTACTTAACGTCGTGTACAATTGTCAACAACAAACATAAGCTCGACTGTAGAGCTTTTATTATGACGCCGCTAATGGAACAAATGATGTTTCGTGGAAACCTACAGGGGAAACCACCGTGCCATCGGAGGGATAACAACTAACCCTATCAGACATCACTCTCTTTTTCCCGCTACTGCTAGGGATCGAACAGAAATTCTCTGGAGAGCGAGTGGTCTGAAGCTCACGCTTGATTGCACACAGTAGTATAATGCGCGATCATGGCTACCGAGTTAGAAGAAGAGTACAGGTAAATAATTGTCAAGTAAACTTGACATGGGTTCTGATTGCTTAATACGGTTGTGAAGTTTGAATAATATACCCTCATAAACATACAGATGTCCATATTCTGTATTTTTCAGATTAAATACATCTTCTCTGACAAGACCGGTACACTAACAAGAAACGTTATGGAGTTCAGGAAGTGTTCGGTGGCAGGCATTGCGTATGGGTAAGTAACACAGAGTTCAGGAAGTGTTTGGTAGCAGGCATTACGTATGGGTAAGTGACACAGAGTTCAGGAAGTGTTTGGTGGCAGGCATTACCTATACCGGTAAGTAACACAGAGTTCAGGAAGTGTTCGGTGGCAGGCATTACGTATGGGTAAGTAACACAGAGTTCAGGAAGTGTTCGGTGGCAGGCATTACCTATGGGTAAGTAACACAGAGTTCAGGAAGTGTTTGGTAGCAGGCATTACGTATGGGTAAGTGACACAGAGTTCAGGAAGTGTTTGGTGGCAGGCATTACCTATACCGGTAAGTAACACAGAGTTCAGGAAGTGTTCGGTGGCAGGCATTACGTATGGGTAAGTAACACAAGAGTTCAGGAAGTGTTCGGTGGCAGGCATTATGTATGGGTAAGTAACACAGAGTACAGGAAGTGTTCAGTGGCAGGCATTACCTATACCGGTAAGTAACACAGTGTTCAGGAAGTGTTCAGTGGCAGGCATTACCTACGGGTAAGTAACACTTACCCTTCCTTCAGGACAAAACACTTGTTTATATACTTGTAAATCTGTAATTGTTTTGATTTCATGTGTTATTTGCTTGCCGCACAAAGTAGCGGAAGCGAGACTTAGGTATTGCTTTTCCGGCGCCGGCGTCACCTTTAAGTTTTTGCGTTTCAGTTAGTTTCACTGAGGGTATAAGTGCTAGACCAACCAAACTTGGACCATAGATGCATCTTAGGTAGTACATCTTAACCCTTGCATTAAATGCTGGATGCGACCTACCTTTCATGGTCCATTGACTTTGTCAGCATCTCCATCAACATTAAGTTAGTTTCTCTGATATGTGCATCGATTGTCAAAGCAGGGCACAGGCAAGACATATTAATTTAATTCGGAATGGCTTGTTTTTATCTTTATTTTATTTTTCTATTGAATACCATATAACTTTCTTTATATTTTTCTGATGTTTGTCGATGATATGAACAACCAAGTTTTTGATATATATTAAAAATGTGTTTTCTTTCTTTCAGTAACAATGACGAAAGTGAACATGCATTCAATGACGCGACAATTACAGAGAATCTACAAAACCATGTAAGACAACATTATTAAACTTTTTTATTTAAATAATCTTCTATACTCAGGAGGTTGTTCTCACTTTCGATCTCTGCACCCCTATAATATGTCATGACAAAATTGAAGGCTTAGTGTTGAACACCTTGCGAATGAGAATAGAAGACTTGTTATCTTGAATCTCTCGGTCGCATAACAGTAAAATTGACAAGCTTTGAAGGCGAGTGTTGCTCCTCTTTAATCTTCAAAGGACAGGTATCGGGCTAGCGATTGGTCTGGGTTTTTTTATATTTTTTATCTGAGACTAATTAAATAGCTAGCTACGCGCCTTCAATTTTGCTATGAACTATTCCAGGGGTGCAGAGAGCGAAATCGAATGTAACCCCAGTAGTATCACAGATTTATTTAAATAACAATAAGCTGATGTTTGAATAATGCCAATCGGAGCACTCTATTAGAGACTGTATCCTCAAATATTAACCTTTGTACTTTAGATAAGGAAATAACAGATGTGATATTTACATTTTTCTACTGTTAAATTTCTCTTCTGGCAGAGAATGAAATCTGTTTATGAAAAGTCATTTTTGAAATTTACATTGTTAGTCTCCTACTAGAGCTATTATAGGGGACTTTGTTTCTTATTTGGCTGTCTGCGGTTAACAGTGTTAATGTAATACAATGTGACCTTTGTATCTAGCATTGGACCCAAACATTGAAACCTTTGCCTGGAGCATAAAGATTTGGCCTTATAACACTTTCATGTATCAGCTTTGTTTTTTTAAGTAGCTTCAGTTGAGTAAATAGCAAAATTATTACCAGTTGGGAGTGATGGATCGCCTCGTAATGTTTCGCCTTGTTATCATTTGATGGTATGGGGCCTGTTCGTTTATGCAGAACAACCGGTACGTCCGCTTTTAAATGTAACAATTTTGGGTATAAATCCTGACGGACCTGCAAATGTTTATGCAGGCCTTGCAAGTCTTTGTCAAGGCTAGCCTGAAAGCAGTATCAGATTACTAGGTCCGACCTTATTTAATAAACGAACAACTGTGGTCCCACTGGTTGAACCGTTTAAATGAAAACGGCCATGATTTCTTGAAGTAAACTTACCTATAAAATGTCTAATTATCTGCCCCTGCCCATGTTGATACAGGTGACAGCCCCAGTTCTACGGGAGTTCCTCACCTTGCTCTCTGTATGTCACACTGTGGTTCCGGAACGCGAGATCCGGGAGGACGGCAGCGAACCCGTGGTATACCAGGCCTCATCTCCAGGTAACAACTGTCTGTCTGTTTGTCTGTCTGTCCATTCATCCATGTTCTCTCTTCCACTATGTTTATATGGCTCAATTAGTATAGAATACTTTCCATAAATTTAAGTTTGAAACTTTAAAATTCTCAGTTGCTAAAGTGTGTTTTATTGTAAATTTTGTGGATTTCTTCTCTATTTCAAGCTGTGATAACATTTATTGAATTGAAGATAACAAATTAATTTCAAACATTTAGATATTTTAAGTTTTAATTTTTCACTTTCACAGTATGTATATTTATCGAGGTGCAACATTGCCCAAGTGATGTTCTTAACAAAGATTTATTTGTATTAACAGATGAAGCAGCCCTAGTGAAAGGAGCTAGGAGCCTCGGGTTTGAGTTCGCTACTAGGACCCCCCAGGCAGTCACCATTAAAGTGGTCAGTATGCTACATGTATTGTCTTACTTAGGGATTATGGGGCCACGATGGCCAAGTGGTTAAGCATCTGACATTCTGCTACCACTAGCCCTCCACCAGTGGGTCACAGGTTTGAGGCCAGGTACTGGCTGTAGGTCGGTGGATTTTCTCAAGGAACTCCGCCTTTCCTCCACCACTAAAACCTGGCACATCCTTAAATGACCATAGCTGTTTTAAAATAGGACGTAAAACGCAAACAAACCAAATCATCTTTGGTAAAATTAATTATAAGCAGCTACAATTTCACATATTCTAGTTAAATTTTCACTTTAGACACAAAATGATAAGCGTGATAGTTGAGAATTATTGACCTCTTGGCATATGGAGTTAAAAGGCAGTTTGTGACATCGTAAGAGTTGTTTACATGACTGCCAGATAAGGTTTGTCCTATAGCTGCTTGTGTCTGAAAAATAATTCTTCTGAATATAGATAATAGAATCGTTCCTGATAAAAATTTCCTAGATAAATTGTGTGATAATGAGTTGACAATCAATATCTTTCACAATATCCACTAATTAATTTTCAGAATGGAAAATCAGAAGAGTATGAAGTATTGAATGTTTTGGAATTTACCAGGTATGTATTTACTAGCTTCATGACCAGCTACTATCAAAAATCATATTTAAATTATAAAGTTGATACAAAAGGACTCAAGTGTTTTATGTCAGGTAATTTAAAGATACTTGCTTACCTTGGACAGATATTCATACACCTGCTATATTATGGAGGGGTGGGGGGATAGTATAGTATCTCCTTGCATCAGCCAGGTCGTCTTCCAGTTTCATCACTGTATAATTACTATTTTATTCAAAATATGCAAAAGGTCGAGTTTGAAAATACCTCAGATAAATTTGTGTTTCAGGATTCCAAGTTCAAGGTTATTTAGGTTGTACTTACTTTTTATAGAATTTTGTCAACCAATTAATATGTGACATCACTCTAGGAACTTCATTTCTGAATGGATTTTAACAAAGCTTTATACAAAGGTGAAGTATTTTAGAATACTTGGAATGAGTTCATATTTCGGGGTTACAAGAGCAAGGCCAAGGTCATTATTACTATTTATAGAAATTTGAGAAACGATGATGCTGATTTTCATGGTAGCAAGTGCATTGATTTCTTCCAGACATTTTCTAGTTACATTTAATTAGACATGAGTTTACCTGAAATAGGTGTTAACATCTGTTGAACTGACATACAATGTACTGTAATATATTAGTTACGATATTGCTATATTTGATTTTCAGTACAAGAAAAAGAATGTCGGTTGTAGTACGTACCCCTGACGACAAGATCAAAGTTTACTGTAAAGGCGCAGTAAGTTATTTTAGATCGTGTTTGCTGTATATTTACATTTGCGCTGCAACCCACAACATGAAAATTTCCAGCTGAAAGGCATTTTGAGTATGAAAGCACACACTCTCGTGACGTAACACATGGTTTACTTATGATGTCATAGATTAACCTTGTTCAATGAGAGTCTTGTCGCTTCACTTCGGATAACATGGAGAATGCCCCTGCGTCAAACGCACAAATGACTACGGTTAATCGCAAACCGGTTACATTCATATTAAACATTGAAGCCAGAGGGCTTCATGCAATATGGGTTGCAACTGATTTGCGTTTATAACGGCATGAAAATTTAAAAAAAAAAAAACTTTCAATCCCTATATATTTCAGAAATTGTCATGTCATCTTATTAGTATCGTTATATAAGTCACACTGTTGATTATCATGATTTCTTGAAACGTTATTTTCTTATTAGTAACGTTATATAAGTTCGCCTGTACGTTACTTAGTAACTAAATTATCTGAACGTGTTTAAACATCCTGGTTGTAACTACAAAAAAGATGCATTTAGATTAATGCGTTACATCTCCAGCACACATGCAGGCATACACACACAGGGAGGTATTAGCCAGGTGGCATAGGACTAGTAGTTAGTGCCTGATATTAGGAAGCTCCTGCAAATTCCTCAAAACTGTATTGATAAATGCAAATGCTAATTGTATTATTTGTATATCCATGTACTGTAAAGCGCTTAGAGTGGCTTATGTTCCCTAGATAGGGAGCAATATCAAATGTTGTATATTATTATTATAATTTAGGAAATTTACAATATGTAATATAATATTTTATCAATTTGTCGCAAGAATATTTATAAGATACTGTTATGCGTGATACATGATATAACTCAAGTGAAGGTTTACCAGTTATCCAAGAGGCTATCTTAGTAACCTTTTATCATCCCATTGTACACTACATGTACTGATATTCATTCAATAGTTATAAGTCAAAATTTCATAAATCTTAGAATTGTTTAAATTTGTGCCTATATAACTTTCGTTTAGGCCAACTTTTGGTTTTTGAAATTCTCTTATCGATTGTTATGTCCCATATTATCAAAACTGTGTTTGTTGATAATAGTTTGACTGTAATATTTTGTTGTTGTAGGATACTGTTATATATGAACGCCTGGATGAGAAACAACTTTACAGGGATATCACTCTGCAGCATCTAGAGGAGTTTGCCACGTTGGGTAAGTTTTCTGTTCAAGCTCCTTTACTCATGATCATTCACCCCTGAAGACACCTTTGAACTCTACCAATTCAAAGGGTGGAATAGTTCATTATGGAAATTCAGGGGTGAATGAGTAAATGACTTCTACAATGCTATGGTGTTCTTGATGAAAAGATGGAAGCCAAGTTTTGTATTTATAGAGTACTTTAGGCCGAGACACTGCCAACCATATTCACCAGCTGTGTGTATGAGGAGGACTGAATTATGAAAAGTTCTTGTTACGCAACTAAAAAGTGTTTCTTTATGACGTTCCGACGACTAGTATGATATGTACTCTAGCCTGTCACCTATGGAAACACTTAATGGTTGTGTAACAAGAACTTTTCATAACCCATACTTACCAACCTGAAGAAAATGTTTAGAAATATGAGGAGGACTGATTTTAGTTGCTTTTATATTCAGGGAGTTTTTCAAGTTGCAAGAAATGTATCCTCTATTCATTAATTTTCATTGTAATTTATCAAATACAGTCCCAGTATGCGTGTGATCTGATAACTGTATTAAGTGAGGTCCTCTGTCAAATACAGACCTGGTCGGGTGGCGTAGTGGATAGCGCGCTAGCCTTTCACCAAGGCACCGGGTACTCCAGTTTCCTCCCACATTAGGAGCCCTCGCACGCGCTAACATCCAGGCCAACAAGAGTGATTGATATAAGTTGAAATAAATTGTTTCATAATTGTTGTAAAATAAATAAAGTTTACATTTTAGATACAGACCCAATTTTTATCTGTCAAACATTATAAGTCAGATTCTCATCTTGGTTCCAATGTTTACATTGCTATCTAAATCTGTAAAACTGTCCTAGTGGTAGTCTGTTGCACAATCAGATGTCTGAGGTTTTATTTTGTATGAACATGATATACGTATTAGATTCTGACAAAGTATTGATTATTTTCAGGTTTACGGACCCTTTGTATCGCGACAGCTGACGTAGCTGAGGACTTCTATGAAGACTGGAAACACACCTATTACAAGGCCAGCACATCCATACAGAATCGCGAGAAAAAACTGGAGGAGGCGGCCGAACTGATAGAGAGGGTAGGTGCTGTTTTTTAGCATCCTATTAACAATCCTAGAACAAACCATGCTGCTTTAATTTCATGGCGGGTATTTTAATAGTGACCACTTCCACTGTGCATAACATAATCACCAAATGACGGACATTCATTCCGGAATCATAGTGTTACTAATTTATGATGTAGGATATTACAGGTGCTAGTGTTGTAACGATACATCGTACTACCGATAGATTGCGATTGTACACCTCTCGGTTTGGTTAATCGATGACAACTTCATAAACTCAATAGTATGCTAAACAATTGATAGTTTCAAAACTACTAACACTTGCGGTTTTCAGTATCACACCATGCGATTACGAGTACTGATAACTCAGTCGTTATCATTAAGACGCACTCGGATATTAGTCTCAGTCGTATGTGCGTTTTTATTGCATATGATACGTTATACTCTATACTCAGTGTTGTGGGAATGTTTGATAAACACGCTATCAGACAGCATGGCGACTAACTTGCATATTTAAAACAAAAGTGACCTTATACCAATGAAACGAACCAGCAAATTAAGAAATAACAGAAAGAACTTGGGTAACTAAAGTATCCAATACTATAGCAATATTATCGTGATATAGTATACCACAATAATTGAACTATCGCAATAGTGGTTTCCCCAATAGTAATAGTATTGCAATAGTGAAAAATACACGCAATAGTCACCCCTAGTTTGTGCTATCACTGTAACAGTGTTGTGATCATGATAAGAGTGGGGAGAGGGCTCTAAGTACTATAACTGGGTTTACAGATAGTTTTAACACAGGGACTTGTTTTACAGAAATTGTGCGGGGAGAGGATTTTGCAAATTTCCAACTTTGATATAAAGTTCCAGATCACCTGTGAAGTGTTTTAAGACCGATGTTGTTAGTAGTACATGTTCGCCTACTACAATCAAGAGGTACAGAGTGTGTCAGTTTTTTAAACTGATAATCGAATAGGTTTTATCCATCTTTGAGCTAATCAAGGAAATCTCCACTGTTTTCCTTTTTTTTCTTTTTTTTCCCTTTAACATCCTATTAACAGCTAAGGTCATTTAAGGATGTTTCCCCACTGTAAAATGAGCCAAGATATAATATTATATTTTCCTTCAATTTTTCAGAATTTAAAATTGCTTGGTGCTACAGCTATTGAAGATGAACTTCAAGATGTAAGTAGAGCTACAATATTGTACTTAACAGATACATACCTGTCAGTGAGGCACATACACTCAAGATGTAAGTAGAGCTACAATATTGTACTTAACAGATACATACCTGTCAGTGAACCACATACACTCAAGATGTAAGTAGAGCTACAATATTGTACTGAACAGATACATACACTCAAATTTTAACTTTATCTTTAAAATACAAATAACCAATAAAAGACTTTCTGAAAGTATAAAATTGCAGATTTATTTTTCCAAGGATGTATTTTGTCGATGATGCCAAATTCTCTGTCTCTTCATCAATTCATCAATTATAAATCTCCTGTTTGCTGGGTAATTATGTTTATTACTGAACCGGTATACCGGTAAACTTTCGCTTGGTCAAATATTCGCCCTTTTCCAATAAATACCAAGTTGGCTCAGTGTTAATTTTGCTCTTCACATGTAATTACTATATATAATTACATGTTATGTACTAATATTCGTTGTCGTGATAAATTCACTCTCATTGGGGAGGGCGGAAAAATGCAAAAAGTTATACTGCAGTGAAAAATTTCCGAGTGTACACTATTGAGACAAGGGTTGAAAAAGATATTCCTTTGTTCACAATGATTGAAAAAATAAATATCTTTGATAAAATAGTCCTTTTGAAAATATGTACATAGCGGAACCAATATGACTGCAAAATAAATCACTTTTGAATAAAATATTCCATGCTTTATTTAAGGGTGTGCCTGAAACAATAGCCAATCTGGCTAAAGCTGATATCAAGATATGGGTGCTGACGGGAGACAAACAGGAAACAGCCATTAATATAGGTATATACTACGTGATCAGGTGGCACACTGGATAGCACAATCGCCTATCACCAAGATGGCTGTGTCATTAAATTTGAAAAGTTTTTGCAACTTGCCTGACTGTGCAGTTTTTCTACAGGTACTCAGGTTTTCTGTCGCATTAAGATCCCTACAAGCTACCAACCTGGCAAACAAAAATGAATAATATAAGTTCATAAAAGTTGTTTCATAAATGTTGATATTTATTGTGTTTATTATATGTCCTGTAACAAATGACTAACACAGAACATCTTACTAAAGTATTTTCTGTTAAAAACATAAGATAAAATCTAGTGAATTAACCTGTTTTATGGACAACAATTGTAGAATGTATCATCGTTTTTCTCATTACAGGTTATTCGTGTAAATTATTGACCCAGGGCATGCCGTTGTTGATCGTCAATGAACACAGTCTGGATGTGAGTACTTTAATTAACTCATTCACCCCTGAAGACACATTTGAACTCTTCCAATTCAGAGAATGGAATAGTCCATTAAGAAATTTCAGGGGTGATGACTTAACATTTTAGTAATGGTAGTATTGTCTCACACATTTGTTTTGTTTTCAAAGCCGTATTAATTTATTCAAGATTATTCATTCTCAAAACTGTACTTGAATTAAGTTTCAAGAATTCGGTATGAACTGTCAGTATTTGAAGATGTACATCTCATTTCTGATTGGCTCATGAATAATGGATGAGCATGGGAAACATTCAATGTAATGATGGATTCGTAATTGCTGTAAGCACTGACACAATTTCATTATTTCTTGAGGGCTCTCGAATGATAGCATTGACACTCATCCACTCACTCATCCTCCTCTGGACACATTGCATTACACCGACACCTTGTAATTAAATGTATATGGTACCATTATGCCAGTGCAATGCTTTTCTATCTCCCATTCGGTCATACAACTCGGGGACCAAGTGGCCCGCACGTGGCTACACCGGTACCTGCTGCGATATTTTCAATATAAACCCCGAAGCTGAACTTGAGTAACCCATGGGCCCCTTACATGTATTCGGGATACTAAGTGGCCATGCTCATCGAGTATCAGGTCCTAATCTGTCCCACGCCTCGTCACACATCCACACCTTCCACAAGGCGAGTTGTCCGTGGCCTTCAGTTTTCCCCTGATCAAGCTTGTGCCCAAGGGAAGTCAGGTACAGCCAGTAGCTAGGCACCCGTATCTTTTGCAAACTTAATCAATAATTAGATTTCTTACACTTGTTTGTTATCTGTGGTGTAAATTAAGTGTTCTGATGTTGTTGTGATATACTGATAATTTAACTCTTTCACCACTGTAGACCATAATGGACTCATCCATATCAATGTGTAGTATAGTCTACTGATGTTACATAGGGGTGAAAGGGTTAACCCTTCAGTTTAGTGATCATTGGGATTAATCTGTGAAAATTATTATTATCACAAGTGTATGTGTTAAAAAAAGGTTCTATATTATATGGGCACAAAAATAGCTGAATCAGCTGTCTAGTCAGATTATGTAGGTATGTAATAAAATCTGTACTAAAACATATTTGCCAGCTCTCCATATCTAGGAGGGAGACTCCCAATGTTGGACCCTTAAATTTTGTATTTCCAACCATTGTAGAATTGCTAAACCACTCCTTTATTCTAAAATCTAAGGATTTCATAGAGCAACATTATGTAAGTTTGAATGATAAGTTTGTCTCATGCGCATTCTATTTATGTTTTTAATTTATCAAGCATGCAGAATCTCCCCCATGGAAATTTCAAGAGGTTAGCAAGTATGCTAAAACCCAATCCAGACCATGATTTTACATTAACACTTTCAGAATGAAATCTACATTCCTCTGAATTTACTGTACGGACTGTTCTGTAAGTAAGAAACGTGTATGTTTTTACCAAAGTACCTTTATATTATAGGGGACACGAGAGACGTTAAGACGACATGTTGGAGAGTTCGGAGACCTCCTTCGGAAAGAGAACGACGTTGGTTTGATTATCGACGGACAGGTATGTTTACTGCTATTTCCATTTGCTTACTTTGATCGACAGATTGAATTTATTTGCATGGCTTCCGATTGTGTCGATGTTGAACCAGCATTTTGCAACACATGCAAATATTTGACAAAATCCAGGAAAAAAATATATAAAAAAAATAAAAAATATTATTATGCAAAGAAATTGTTCGTGAATGAGGCACATTTTCATTGTGATAATACAATATGTTATATTTAATATGATTTGTTCTTTTCCCAGCACTCAATATTTTCTTCTCAGCACCTTTATAAACATTATTTTCTTTCAGTTTCAAAATCACTTTAAGTTTCGTTTTCACTTACTCTCGGTGTATCATTTTTCTAATCCCATATATGCTACTACCTAATTAGTACAAATACCAAACTGTATTATATTTTTTTATTAATCTTTTTGAGTATTTTTGCATGGAGGTAATTTCTATCTCTCCCCACCTCTGATGAATGAGATCACCTCTAGATATGCCTACTGTCTGTTGCTTGAATTAAGCTGGAAGGATTTTGCTAGGGTCTCCATTAGCAAAGAAATTAAAAAAAAATCAAAACCCCCCTTTAAACAGCTCTACAGGTATATGTCGTAATTATCCCTAATTTAACTCTTTCACCCCTGAAGACACATTTGAACTCTTCCAATTCAAAGGTTGGTATAGTTCATTATGAAGTTTCAGGGTTGAATGTGTGAAGTACAATGTAATAACAATGTAGAATATTGGAAAAAAAGTCTGTGACAGCAAAGTTATTAGTCATTGACAGTAAAAAAAAGTACCTGCATAAAATTAAACAGAAATTTAACCAGAAGAGAACTGTGTCCTAGGAATGGTGTTATTTTCTGTGTCTGTTCTAATGATATAGTGATTTCTACTCTGTGACTGAAGAAGAGTTTTGGTTTCTGTTTGGCATGGGTTTTGATAATGAGGCTGCCTATTTATAATTGAGTTGATAATGCTTAACATTCTGTCCTGTCTCTCTACCTCTAAATCTCTGTAGTAATGATATGCTTGTCAATTAATAAATTTTATTTGAAATGTTATTCTCTCTATTTTTGAAAATACACATTTTAATACAATGGTATAACAATTTTAAAATTAAAAAGAAAAAAGAAAAAAAAGAAAAAAATGATCAGAAGACTTTCTTTTAAAACAAAGGGACAGGTTATGTTATCTTTACCATGCTATATTATGTGAATTCGTTTATAAATTACAACCCATACACTATAAAAAGATGTGTAATTTAAAGTTAAATGTGTTGTTACTTAAAAGACAGTAGGGCTGAAGTCATCGTAGCATCATCAGTTAAAAATGGAAATAAATAAGGTCTAATATCATTAATATGTTTTTTTTAATCAGGATATTTCATGTGTACACATGTAAAAAAAAAAATCACAAATAAATTCATTCTTCCTATCATAAAATCTTTTGTTTTCTGAATTTCATCATCAATTAAAGCATCAACTGATTTCTTTTTCAAAACTCTCTTTCTCTCTCTGTGTCTCTCTAAATGTACATTAACATTATAACAGGAATATACTGACCATGTTGCTTTTCATATTGCTTCAGACACTGGACTTTATCTTATCCGACCGTCCTCCAATCAAACGCCCCAAAAGAAAAAAGGTTCATTCTATGTATTGATGGTATTGATTGGTTGTTTGTGCATCTTGCAAAATCCCTTCAGCTTCCATCCATATCAATCATGCTATTTTTCGATCTTTCTTGCTTATATTTATGTTGTTTTTCTATAGCCTTGGTTATGTGTGTATGTGACATGTGATTGTGTGTGTGTTGGTGTGTACCAGTGTTCTCTGTAGCTATAGTGTGTGTTGTTTACTGATCATTCACTGTGCGTTGAGTATGAACTGTCAGTAATCAATATGATGCATCAGTGTTACTGTTAATGTCTTAAGCACAGTACCATCACAACTCATAGTTCATATATCATAAAACCTTAATTTCAACGTCCGTCAGTATATTTGGAATTTAAAATAAGGTAATGTAGAACCTCCAATTATCACGGAAAATGGGCATACGTTTTAATTGTGCCCTCTCAAATTCAAACTTCTGATGTGCAGTACTGAAAAGGACCAGTAAATGCATCCTCGACACTCCAGGGGTCAAGCTCACTTTTGCTCTCTGCACCCCTGGAACATGTCATAGCAAAATCGAAGGCTCAGTGAGCACCTCCTCGTGGACAAGACATAAAGACTATTTCAATCCTTTGATGTACATCAAAAGAATCTCGCGGTCGCGTAACTGTAAAATTGACTGGCTTTGATGTCGAGTGTTGCTCCCTTGTAATCTTCAAAGGACAGGTATCAGCCTGGTGATTGGTCAGGTTTTTTTTTTACCAGAGACCAATCAAACAGCTATCTTTGTGCCTTCAATTTCACTATGAAATATTCCAGGGGTGCAGAGAGCGAAAGTGAGCGTAACCCCTGGAGTATCGAGGATGCAGTAACTCTGGCCACCGTGTCACTGCCACTTCTCAAACACGCAGCTTAAATGTTGCTATGGTTATAAGTCTGCAACCCTCAACATAAGATATATAGCACATACTTAAAATAAAGTTTTGTTTCCTTTTTTCATAACTTTATTTTAAGTATGTGCTATATATCTTATGTACGTGAGATGGACTATCTAAATACCTACAATGTTCTCTTAAATACTCACAATGTTCTCTGTGGCTGCTATTTAAAGCATTAAAGCAATTCTGGTCTCTGTGGAGTATCACATATATTGATAGACATTTAGGGTGAACCTTGACTTGGATAGTCTCTGGTCAGTTCTTGGTCACAACATTTTTCAGTGAGTAGAGTGTCTGCCATAGGTCTTAACCATATATTTATACAAACAGAAATAAAACTTATCAATGGTAGCCACCAAAAAAGATCAAAGTTATCTCCCTTGCTCTCAAATGAAAATAAAATTCATGTTTTAACCAATTTAGATCATGTAACCAAAAAGGCATTTGAGCTATCAGTAAAAGTCCACCTTTACCACTTAACTATAACTGTATAGTGAAATAAAGTTGTTAGGTTGTTTTTGTCTGTCCTTATAGATTAGTTAACTCATGCACCCCTGAAGTTTCATAATGAACTATTCCAACCTTTGAATTGGAAGAGTTCAAATGTGTCTTCAGGGGTGAATGAGTTCAAGATGTGAAAAGCTTTTTCTTCAGAACTGCATTATTTTTGTATGATATAGTTAAGATAGTCTAGATTGGGTTTAGAGATTTTTGTTAAATTATGATTCTGACTCACTCAGTAGAAAGAGAAAGATGGAATACAGAGGACAGAGAGTTGTGTGATAAAGCCAGGCTAAACTCTGATAAATAGCATGCCTTAAAATCTGATAATTACTGTGCATGTTGGTGGGAAATATCAATGACTCTGTCATACTTTAAATGTCTTCTTTATTGTATGGTCTGTGATTTGTTTGACCGTGTATGAGAGTGGCATCGGTATGATAAACATGACAAATAAACGTAGAGATATTTGTGTCTGTACATGTATGTCGACATCAATGTATTACTTTTAAGACATGATGAGATGGATGCTGATTTGGGTATTAGATTACTAACTAATTAACTAACCAAACGTGTTTTCACAACAGCAAGTGAATCCTGATCCAAGCTAACACAAGTGTTTATAGATACTTAACAATTTTCCTTCATAAACCATTATGTATAAATGGTAAGACATTCCCCTTCCATCATCCCATCCCTGTATAGCTACTAATGTTTTAACACTGCCATTGCAGCACATTCTTGTTGGACAAATGAAATTCACGTGTCAATTAGGGATAAATATTAAATATTGTTATTCCATCATCTAACAGAGTTACCTCCAATTATCAAACCGAGGCACCACCAATCAGAACAACAGATTGATCTCCCATCATCAAACAGAGTTACCTCCCATCATCAGGGTTACCTCCCATCATCAGAGTTACCTCCCATCATCAAAGTTATCTCCAATCATCAAACAGAGTTACCTCCCATCATCAAACAGAGTTACCTCCCATCATCAAACAAATTTACCTCCCATCATCAGATTTATCTCCCATCATCAAACAGAGTTAACAGAGTTACCTCCCATCATAAAACAGAGCTGATCACATATAACATGCATGCAATGAAATATAACTAAGTGTCAGTGATATGTTTGTAGTCTGGGTTAATTATACTGACAGTAAAAATGTCTCACCTCAGTTTGCTATATATATCTATACAAAAAAACCTGTCTTCACTTACTGTTCAGCCCGTAATTCTAAGACCTCTATAAAAACCAGGACTATGGAGTCACCTCCCTTTAATATAAGAAGATATTCAATAATTCTAGAACATCGCTGAAGATCATTAGAAGATATATTTGCAATGTTCCAAAAACAGTGGGAATATGAGAAATCTTATCTGTGTTCTCATCTGGAAGGACACTTTAAATATTAATGGTGTCGAGTTAACGGTTAAATCTGTTTACAGTACCGTTTTTCCTTTGATGTCCTGATGACACTGGTCTTCTGTGATCTGAATGTGGAAATATACCTAGCAGGCTTACTGTGGTTAATTCTTATTCTAACTCAGAAGATATTTCTTAGAAAAAACAATCGCAAAATGAAAGGAAATCCATATAAATCCATAGACCAGTGTTGATTTATTCTTGGGATATGTGATATTTTTATGGCAATTTCTGTGGGGAAAAAAGGTATATTTACAAAAAAAAACATTTGCAAGAAGTATACTTGCAAAAACAATTTGCAAAAAAAAAGTATATTTGCACAAAAAAAGGGTGTAATCTTAACCACCAAGCTAATTAGTATATTAAGAATTAATGATGTATAGTTAACTGTGTTGACCGTTGCCTAGGTTTTACTTAGCCTTAGTTGTGTAGCTAGTGGAAACAGCATGCTTGGGGGAAGTGGTCTGCTACCGTTTTTTCTGAGAGATTTTTTTTATTATTTATGGGATATCTTGGATTCTGTTTTCTAAAGTGAGGGAGAATCATGTATTTCTCTTTATCTTTGATTGTAAAATTCTTCTAAATGAAAAAAAAACCCTGTTACTATGAAATGCTATTTTCTAATGCATCTTAATATTTATCGTCTATTGGAATATATCTTATTATATATTCTTATTTATATGCAAGTATTTAATCTTCATATCAATTTATAAAATGACACACCACTGTTTGTTGTATAAACATATCTATTGTCCTCATATCCTTAAATCTGTGATAACTCTACCGATACTTCTACATCAACTGTTATATAATACTTATCTTCTTACTGATTATAAAAAAGTGTAATGGTATATTAACCCTAGAGTAGAAAGTCTTACTTCATGTGTATGTACATTATTCTACAGCTATACTTATAGTATCCAGTTTTTATAAACTTCTGTTCTATGATACATTTTCAAGCTCTGGGTTTCTGTTAACTTATATCTGACCTTACAAGGTCGACCTTCACCCTATGGTTTTGTTGGATCTGCAACCTTGACCAGTCAGGAATACTCTAAGATACAAAACTGGAATGAGATATGTTATACAGATCTGAGTCTCCTTTGCTCTTGTATGTGTTATAGAGATCTGAGTCTCCTTTGCTCTTGTTCCATAATTGTCTGTTACACGGTAGTCTCATTCATGTTGTGTTTGTTACAGACACTGAAATATGCATTGTCCTGTGATTGTCGACAAGATTTTCTCGACATTGCCATTTCTTGTAAAGCTGTCATCTGCTGTAGGTAAGTATGCAACCATGTATGTGTACAGTAGACAGGTAATGTGTAAATTTGATAATGAATCTGTATTTACAAAGAAGATCAATTACTGATCAGGTAGAGACAACAATTTTTGTCGAAAATAGACTAAGGAGATACAATAACACTCTGAAGTCCTGTTTAATACAGTGGAACCTCTCTACACAGAATCCAGTATCAACAATAAATCACATGGTATACGTTGTTTCTTTAGAAACTCATAGTGGTGCCTGTGTACATGTATTGTGATATCCATTATTCTAGATGATCATGTCATAACTGCTAAGGAATACAGTATATCCTACAGATTGACAATCTGTAATAATAGATATGATATTCAATATTCAATATTCAATATAATATATGCCTCAAGGGCATGCTATATTGAAATACATGAATGTTATTTCTGTTCACCAGGGTTTCCCCTTCCCAGAAGGCCGAGCTGTGTAACCTTGTGAAGCACTCAGTGAAGGCCATCACCTTGGCGATAGGGGATGGTGCTAATGATGTGGGCATGATACAGGTATGTATAGTTAATTTTTGGGATTGGGCTGAACTTATAGGTATGATACTGGTTTATTCTTGGAAATAAAGGAGCTTAATTAACAGTATGAACAAGTGTGTTTAATTACAGTATGTTTACTGAAAATCATAAGATTCATATATTTCCTAGCAATAATTATGTATGTTATGTTATCATTTTTTTTCTCTCACAATAACTGATGAATGTGTGCTGTCATGGTTACAGGCAGCTCACGTTGGTGTGGGGATCAGTGGTGTAGAGGGACTGCAAGCAGCATGTGCCTCAGACTACGCAATCGCACAGGTAGGTCACAATGTCAGTCACACACACAGGTAGGTCACAATGTCAGTCACACAGGTAGGTCACAACATCAGTAACACAGGTAGGTCACAGTGTCAGTCACACAGGTAGGTCACAATGTCAGTCACACAGGTAGGTCACAATGTCTGTCACACAGGTAGGTCACAATGTCAGTCACATAGGTAGGTCACAAAGTGAAATGTCAGTTACACAGATAGATCACAATGTCAGTCACACAGGTAGGGCACACTGTCTGTCACACAGGTAGGTCAAAATGTCAGTCACACAGGTAGGTCACAATGTCAGTCACACAGGTAGGTCACAACATCAGTCCCACTGGTAGGTCACAACATCAGTCCCACAGGTAGGCCACAACATCAGTCCCACAGGTAGGTCACAATGTCAGTTACACAGGTAGGTCATAACATCAGTCACACAGGTAGGTTACAACATCAGTCACACAGGTAGGTCACAACATCAGTCCCACAGGTAGGTCACAACATCAGTCCCACAGGTAGGTCACAATGTCAGACACACAGGTAGGTCACAAAATCAGTCACACAGGTAGGTCACAACATCAGTCCCACAGGTAGGTCACAACATCAGTCACATACGTAGGTTACAACATCAGTCACACAGGTAGGTCACATTATCAGTCACACAGGTAGGTCATAACATCAGTCACACAGGTAGGTCACAATGTCAGTCACACAGATAGGTCACAATGTCAGTCACACAGGTAGGTCACAATGTCGGTCACACAGGCAGGTCACAATGTCAGTCACACAGGTAGGTCACAATGTCAGTTACACATGAAGGTCACAATGTGAAATGTCAGTTACACAGATAATTATCCCCTTGCAACGAAATTTCGACACCCTTTAACATCGCTCTAACGACTTCATTACTGAACGGAATTTCATGAAACTTCATACAAGTGTTTGGTATGGCATTGCCTTGAACAAGTGTTAAGGTCAAGGTCCTTTTTAACTATTTTTAGGAAAACCATGTCATCGCTCTATCGACTTCATTCCCCAATGGAATAACAACATATGAACAAGTCCCATGTGTGTTCGTTGTGACATGACATGTGTATGATGTGACATACATATTGTTGATCGTGTCATTGGTTCTGTTTTAGTTTCGGTTCCTGAACAAGCTGTTACTGGTTCATGGTGCTTGGAGTTATGCCAGACTGTGTAAACTGATCCTGTACTCGTTCTACAAGAACATCTGCCTGTACGTCATAGAGGTATGTGTTTCCCGGACAATTCCTGTCAGATTTCTACAGTAAACAATAGATATGATGATACCATGTGTACTTAGTTACTGTAATTTTGTATTTCTATTCTATGTTAGGTATAGTAAATGGCTGTGAGGTCCAAGTGGGACACAATTTACTACTATTTTTCATTTGATTAGATTCTGACCAAATTATATTCTGTTTTTTTATGATGATACAAAATGAATTGTCTAGAAAAAAACAATTGTGTATTTAATGACAAAATTTAAAAGTCACTGTCAAGGAACTAATGGTAATACACAGGCTAGGGCTGAACTAAAAAGATCAACTATTTTTTAGTTTATTTGTTGTTTGAAATTTTGTTAAAATCATATATGATATGAATCATGGAATATTAATTGGTGTGTACCAGTAGTAACTGGAAAAGTGTGTGATGGGAAATATACTGGGGCAGTATAAAACAACAATATTTATAAAAGTTGTACCATAGATGTATATGCCATTGTGTAGAACTAGTGTTGTTATAGGGTGTGTTCACATATTCTTCTGATTAAATGCATTTGTTTTCAATTGAAAACGTGAAGATTCTGTAAAACCTTAAACCTGGAAACTGCGTTTTCTTTTGGCCGATATCTAGTATGTAAATGAAACATGATCAAAATAAGAAGTAAAATTGATAGATGATAAAAGTTTAGCTTTCAAATTGAAATAATGATATGTGTGAAACCATAGGAAATATCACATAAGGTAGTACTGCTGTCAGATAACTTCATTAAATTCCAATTAATTCATTTATAATACACAATTAAAATGTTACAAAATTATTAATTTTGGTCATTAAAAGGTGATCAAAAATAATGGTCCTTTTTAATGACTTTTTAATTGGCAATTAATTGTCTATTTGACGGTAGTGTATAAGCTGCCAGTGCTTGTAGATAGTCTGTGTGAAAGGTACACCCTATACAAACACTATGTAATGATACTGTTCATAACTTTGATACTTTTCAGTTGTGGTTTGCCATAGAAAGTGGTTTTTCAGGGCAAATTGTTTTTGAGAAGTGGACAATTGGTTTATATAACGTGGTATGTACCACATGAGTATGAAACTGTACTGTGATTGGATGTTTAGTGTGGCAGTTGCTTGGTAACCATGCTGATTAGGTGTTGTCTTTAGACGATTGGTCACTTAGATAATCATGTGACACTAGTGTGTCAGGATTCATTTCAAGTGACCCGTGTAGTAACATAATATTATATCTCAGATATTCCGGAAGGACTAAATTTATCTTTAAAATTGACCAATCAAATATGAGGTTAGAAGTGGTTATTCACTAATGCAACTGGAAATCCTGTATTTCATTGGTTAAGATATTATGCATTTAATTAAGAAGTACGACAGATGTGTGGAATATCTGAGATATGATAAATTCATACTATATATGTGACCTTGACTATGGTGACCTTGACCATGGTCAAGGTTTTATTAGGCGAGATTGGCTGAGGAATACCTCAGTTTGTTTGGAGGAAAATTCAAACATGCACATACATTTCAATTTTGTGACAAAATTGTAACTTTAGGCAACTTGTGTTGAACATCAGTAATTATATATAATATCTGGTAAGCCTAGCTGATCAAATCTTTACCAAAACAACTATACACCTGAAAGGGACCTATTTCCTTATTTCACCATAATACATATGGGGGCAGCCAGTATTAGGCTTTTAAGTTGTGCATGTGAGAATTTTTATCTAAACAAACTGATTTAGGCCAGGTTTCCAACATTACTGTGTTCCTTAGTGAGACAACCTGCATGTGTCTGTTTATTTTTTTCCTTCCCACAGTTTTGGTTTGCCATTATGAACGGGTTCTCTGGCCAGATCCTGTTTGAGAGGTGGAGTATTGGCTTTTACAATGTGGTAGGTACAAATGATTACAGTGTGGTAGGTACAAACTATTACAGTGTGGTAGGTACAACCTATTACAGTGTGGTAGGTACAAACGATTACAGTGTGGAAGGTACAAACTGTTACAATGTGGTAGGTACAAACTATAACAGTGTGGTAGGGACAAACTATTACAGTGTGGGAGGTACAAACTATTACAATGTGGTAGGTACAAACGATTACAGTGTGGTAGGTACAAATGATTACAGTGTGGTAGGTACAAACTATTACAATGTCGTAGGTACAAACTATTACAGTGTGGTAGGTACAAACTGTTACAATGTGGTAGGTACAAACTATTACAGTGTGGTAGGGACAAACTATTACAGTGTGGGAGGTACAAACTATTACAATGTGGTAGGTACAAACGATTACAGTGTGGTAGGTACAAACTGTTACAATGTGTTAGGTACAAACTATTACAGTATGGTAGGTACAAACTATTACAGTGTGGTAGGTACAAACTATTACAATGTGGTAGGTACAAACGATTACAGTGTGGTAGGTACAAACTGTTACAATGTGTTAGGTACAAACTATTACAGTATGGTAGGTACAAACTGTTACAGTGTGGTAGGTACAAACTATTATAGTGTGGTAGGTACAAACTATTACAATGTGGTAGGTACAAACGATTACAGTGGGGTAGGTACAAACTATTACAGTGTGGTAGGTACAAATGATTACAGTGTGGTAGGTACAAACTATTACAATGTCGTAGGTACAAACTATTACAGTGTGGTAGGTACAAATGATTACAGTGTGGTAGGTACAAACTATAACAGTGTGGTAGGTACAAACTATTATAGTGTGGTAGGGACAAACGATTACAGTGTGGTAGGTACAAATGATTACAGTGTGGTAGGGACAAACTATTACAATGTGGTAGGTACAAACTATTACAGTATGGTAGGGACAAACTGTTACAGTGTGGTAGGTACAAACTATTATAGTGTGGTAGGTACAAACGATTTCAGTGTGGTAGGTACAAACGATTACAGTGTGGTAGGTACAAACTGTTACAATGTGGTAGGTACAAACTATTACAGTATGGTAGGTACAAACTATTACAGTGTGGTAGGTACAAACTATTACAGTGTGGTAGGTACAAACTATTACAATGTGGTAGGTACAAACTATTACAGTGTGGTAGATACAAACTATAACAGTGTGGTAGGTACAAACGATTACAGTGTGGTAGGTACAAACTATTACAGTGTGGGAGGTACAAACTATTACAGTGTGGTAGGTACAAATGATTACAGTGTGGTAGGTACAAACGATTACAGTGTGGTAGATACAAACTATAACAGTGTGGTAGGGACAAACTATTACAGTGTGGTAGGGACAAACTATTACAATGTGGTAGGTACAAACTATTATAATGTGGTAGGTACAAACTATTACAGTGTGGTAGGGACAAACTATTACAGTGTGGTAGGTACAAACTATAACAGTGTGGTAGGGACAAACTATTACAGTGTGGGAGGTACAAACTATTACAGTGTGGTAGGTACAAACTGTTACAGTGTGGTTGGATCTATGTATTTCAATGTTGGGAAGTAAAAACTTTTACATTGTGGTTGATACTGGGTACCTAATATTACAGTTGGGTAGATACTAGGTAGGTTTAACAGTGTGCTAAGTATTACAATGATAGATATTACAGTGTGTAAGATATTCTAGTAAGGTTACACAGTGTGAAAGGTATAACTGTAGGATGTCAAGTACTACATTGAAGTTAGCTGAATATGTATTGTATTACGCTTACCTGGTACAACAAAAACTTGGTTTAATGACGCCAACAAACTTGAAAAAAGGGGGATGGGGTAAATTCAGGGAACCCTGCTATGCAAGGAAAGCAGGAAAAAAGGGGTGGGGGGGCTTATTACCAGGCTTGGGCTTGTCTTTGGTAAAGTCTGGTACGGTGTTAGGTATTACAGTATGGTACTGTCTGGTAGGTATAGGGGGCTGCGGTGGCCAAGTGGTTAAGGCGTCTGACATTCTGCTACCACTAGCTCTCCACCACTGGGTCGAAGCCTACGTGGGGCAGTCGCCAGGTAGTGGCCGTAGGGCGGTGGTTTTTCTGTTGGGAACTCCAGCTTTCCTCCACCACCAAAACCTGGCACGTCCTTAAATGACAATAGCTGTTAATAGGATGTAAAACACAAACAAACCAAAATGTTAGTAAGATAATCAATATCTTAAACAAGATTTGTAAACAAAGAATTACAAGGTTTAGAAACTATCAGTATCAATATTACAAATGTATGGACCTGAAGGAGAAAAGAATTTAATGTGCCATATAATATGGATATCAAATACTGTATAATTAGATCCACTATATGATGTAAGTAATAGTATAGATGTTTGTTTTATAATTTGATATATATTGTGCTATAAAGTGGCTGTCTCTGATCTGTGTGTATAAAGTACAATGTTGTATAGATATATACATATATATATTCCGGCTTTGCGTATTGCAGAGTTATCTTCTCTTGGGAGCAGGTATTGATTGTTACGTTATTGGTCTGTGGGAGAAAATTACGTCGTTTTCTAAAAGTTTGATGACATTACTATTACAAACAAGTGACGTAACAATCAATACTTGCTCCCAAGAGAAGATAACTCTGCAATACGCAAAGACGGATTATGAATCTTGATGGATGTGTCAATCACTTATTTTTTTCTGTGGAACACTTTTGGGTTGCTGATTTAGATTTAGATGGATTGTGGACTCCTTTTCAGTTTTTTATCCCTATATTTGTAAGCATATGAATTCGATACTTATAGTTGAAGTTAAAGAAATTGTAGACCCGGTAAATAATGATAATAAATGTGATGTAAAGATATTTTTCCGCGTGTAAACAGTAGAAGCACAATTAAAATGTAACACCAACAATGTATATATATAAATATACAATGTATATATATAAATATACAATGTATATATATAAATATACAATGTAAGCATATTTAAAAAAAAAAAAAAATTGGTCCAGTTGTAATTATATGGTACAAGTTGTGACCTGGGCACGTATTCATGAAACTGTTTTCATGCTCAATGCATGGATTCTGTGCTCAAGCCTAATTTCTTGTGACTCACTTCAATCATGTAAAACAATCAAAAAGTCAAGTGTAAACACTAAACATTATTTGGCTTTAAGTCTCTTCATTCTTTTCCAAATCATTGACAAAATAAGATTTTATTTTTAAATTATAACTCAAACAAGAAATTAGGCTTGAGCACAAAATTCATGCTTGAGCATTAAAACAGTTTCATGAATATGGGTCCTGGTGTATAGTTGTTTATTAGAGACCTGATTTGTGTATTGTCTTGTGCCCTCAGATATTTACTGCAGCCCCGCCGCTGGCCATGGGACTGTTCGACAGAATCTGTAGTGCTGAAAGTATGATGAAGTTTCCAGCACTTTATAAATCCTCACAGAATGCAGAGTACTTCAATGTCAAGGTCAGTTCATCAAGGTCAAGGTGAATGTTCCAATATGTCCATGTCAAAGTGAAATCTACATTGTACAATGTCAAGGTCACATTTAATGTTAAAAGTGAATCTTCAATGTCAAGGTCAGTTCATCAAGGTCAAGGTGAATGTTCCAATATTTCCATGTCAAAGTGAAATCTACGTTGTACAATGTCAAGGTCACATTTAATGTTAAAAGTGAAATCTTCAATGTCAAGGTCAGTTCATCAAGGTCAAGGTGAATCTTCTAATATTTCCATGTCAAAGTGAAATCTACATTGTACAATGTCAAGGTCACATTTAATGTTAAAAGTGAAATCTTCAATGTCAAGGTCAGTTTATCAAGGTCAAGGTGAATCTTCCATTATGTAATATTTATAGATCAAAGTGAAATCTACAATGTCTAGGGTCACATTTTCAATGTTCAAGTGAAATTTTCAATGTCGAGGTCACTTCATCAAATTAGAACATACCATGCATATGATATTTCCGTAGACAGTTAACTCATTCTCCCCTGAAATTTCATAATGAACTATTCCAACCTTTGAATTGGAAGAGTTCAAATGTGTCTTCATCAGGGGTGAATGAGTTAAATACTTGCCACTATATATTACTGATATGCCAGTGACGTTTTACTTTTACATATCCATACAGGTATTCTGGATGTGGATACTGAACTCAATCTACCATTCCATACTTCTGTTCTGGCTCCCTGCCCTATCTCTCAAACAAGGTAAGGGGCCACTGTTTCTTCATTATTTTAAGTGCATGTATTATAATTAGTCTCTCTCTCATTACTGGTTACCATCAGTGCAGAATATTTTTCTATGGTGTCCATGCCAGATATTGGAATATCATTGGTCAAGAGACAATGCAGTTCATAGATACTTAAACAGTGAGGTCATTATATCATTAACACGGCAAGGAAATATGAAGTTGCTTGAACTGTTGTATGTGCAGTTGAAATTTTCACATTGGATATCGAGGTGCAAGGAATAACCACGTGTTTCGAACAATTTTTGTTACATTTCATAAACACTGATAAAAAAGTTATAATCGTTAACTATTTAACCCTTTCACCACTGTAGACCAAAATGGACTCATCCAGATCAATGCATGGTAGAGTCCACTTAAGTTACACAGGGGTGAAAGGGTTAAGATAGGATCTTTATTCTGCTTGAAACTAAAAATGAAATTTGTTTTTGAAAAAAATAATGTTATTTGTAACTTTTAAGAATCTACAAGATGTAGATGATTTATTTCAATTTGTTTCAATTAATTTACATAATTAATGTAGATTCAAACTGTTTGCAAATTAGTTTTTTGTTTCATTAAGCTAGCAGGTTCGTTTATTGATGATGAACCGATATGCTCTCCGTAATTAATTACAAATGACTTCACTGTCCCCTGTTTTTATGTCCTAAATTTGACATATAATCACTAGTCCCTAGGGTTTGTTTGTTAAATCTGCCTTTTTCCTGTTACAGATTCTGCCTTTTCTGATGGGAAAGTTGGAGATTATCTATTTTTAGGAAATTTTGTATATACGGTAAGACACCATAAATGAATGAATAATTAGAAATTATAAAATCGCAATCAATTTTCTAGAAAACTCAAAGGGAATTGTTTAAATGTCAAAAAACTCTTGGTTTTTTTCTTACACATTCCTCCATTAAATTACATTGCACAGGTAAAATAAATCTACAAATCTATATTCAAGAATATGTGAAAGATATATTTAACTATATCTGTTGTTTCAGATAAGGTTTATTTGTCTAAATTTTGTCACAGGGTACTTTTATGACCCCTGCATATACATTAATATATCATAGATATTAATTGGTGGCAGTATCTCAATTACACTGCATTGTTATAAAAAGTAAAAAATTGTTTCTTCCACAGTATGTAGTTGTGACTGTGTGTCTTAAGGCGGGCCTGGAAACCAGTGCTTGGACCTGGGTATGTATTTCTATAAATAAACTATTCCTCCAGGTATAAATTTGTCTTGAACATAAATCGTGATTTCTTATTCTGAACACAGATGCTTATTGGAGTGACTATTGATAATAAACCCGGAGTGGACAGATGATTAATGGCTCAGAGATTTGATAGAATTCCATGAATAAATAATCTCTCAATATTCCAAGAATAAATATAATGAAATTGAATTGATTTTATCCAGACTTCTTATGACATGTTAAAATTGAACCAAGTGTATATATTATGTACCTGTACATTGTATTATGTATGTACATGTACGATGTATTATATATATACCTATACAATGTATTACATTATATATAAACCTGTACAATGTATTTTATACTTACTTACAATGTATTATGTACTTACAATGTATTATATACTTACAATGTATTGTATACTTACTTAATGTATTGTATACTTACTTACAATGTATTATGTACTTACAATGTATTATATATTTACAATGTATTGTATACTTACTTATAATGTATTGTATACTTACAATGTATTGTATACTTACAATGTATTGTATACTTACTTACAATGTATTGTATACTTACTTACAATGTATTGTATACTTACTTGTATTGTATACTTACTTACAATGTATTACTTCCAGCTGACACACCTGGCTATATGGGGCAGTATAGTAAGCTGGTTCCTGTTTCTCACTGTGTACAGCCATATCTACATGATAGTGGACCTCGCCCCTGAGATGTACGGCATGGTATGTCAGACAGGACAGGAGTCTGTTACAATATTATACCTGTTATGAAGAAATCAAGTTTCTGTAAATAAAATGAGAGTTTGAAATTGTAGGCCTTTAGGAAATTCTAAACCTAAATAACAATGAATCATCAAAACTTCAATGTCCAAGTACATAACACATTGATATGACCATCAAAACTTCAAAGTAAAGGTTTTTTCAATGTCAAGGTCACAATGTCATTGAGGTCAACTTCTCATGTGGTCACTTATGATTGTCTGTAGAATTTGTTATGAAACTTCATACATGTGCGTGTCATGTTAAGACGTCATGTTACATAACAGTCACGGTCAGAGTGAGGGGTCAAATGTCAAAACTTGCCGGGACCCTTGTCTCTCAAAGATTCCTTAAGATTTTGATTCTTCATCTTTGTCTGTAGCATGAGTAAGTGATGTGTCGCATAGCACTCCCAGGGTCTGTACCCCAAGGTCAAGGTCATGGCAAACGGTCAAAGGTCAAATCTTTGTAATGTGCAAAGTAAAGGTATATTTTGTCACTGTTATGATCTTATTGCCTGCAATGAATGCATATATTATGATAAAAATGTAGGGATGGGGGTGATGGAGGAGGGTATACTTGAGTGTTGCCTAGCTTATTGTTATTGCTAATTTAAGGATGCATGGTAGTCTAGCGGTAGGACACCGGGCTCGTGACCAAAGGGTTGCGGGTTCAAGTCACGACACAGCACGGTTTTGTATCTTTGAGCATAAATACTTTACTCCGCTTGTTCCAGTACGTGGTTGGGCAGTGCTAGAATTGATGAATGTTAGCTGGGAGCGCTGAAATGGCAGCACTTGCGGGTTTGAGTCACGGTACAGCACGGTTTTGTACCTTTGAGCAAAATACTTTACTCCCCTTATTCCAGTACGTGGTTGGGCAGTGCTAGAATTGATGAATGTTAGCTGTGAGTGCTGAAATGGCAGCACTGGCTGTATGCTCCCCAGGGAGTTGAGAAAGATGTTGACTGGTTGCAAAGGCCCTATATAACCACGGATAATAATTTGTGAACCGCTTTGAGATGACCTACGAACTAGGCTGTGATAAAGCAGTATATGATAACCTGGAATTATTATTATTATTATTAATTTAATGTTCTCTACACTCAGGACACCCACGTGTTCGGCTGCTCTATATTCTGGATGGGCCTAGTGCTTATTCCTCTGATGTCACTCATCCGAGACGTCGCATGGAAGGCGTAAGTACTGCAATTCTGTTATGATTTTTCTGCATTTTCTCCTCTTCTTAAAATGAAAGATGTCATGGTAAGCCGTAGGGTAGAATAACATCATATTGTATATTTGTACTAGCTACTTACATGGAAGTTGAACTCCATCATTCAGAGTGGAAGGAATTAGATATTTTTGTATTTATTTTCACTGGCAAACATGACAATCTATAACTGAAGCCTCAGTATTTGACCCAAGTTATAAAGACCCAGTTACCTGACCAAACCCTCCAGGTTATTGTGAGGTGTGAGGGTGCAAGTTTAACCTTTTCACCCCTAGGTAACTTGAGTAGACTCTACCCTACATTCATCTGGATGAGTCTATTATGGTCTACAGTGGTGAAAGGATTAAGTGATCTGTACATCAATGATGTTGATAAGTATGTTGAAGTTAAACTGATGAACCAATATTTATGATTTTCCAGGATTAAACGAACCATGTGTAAAACATTAAAAGAAGAGGTCCAAGAAAAAGAGAAGTTACACGAGGATCCTACACCTGTTGTACTGAAATTAACAAAGAAAAGGTAAGCCTGAAAAATCTAAAATTACGAAGTTAAACAAGAAAAGTAAGTCTTACAATCAAAATAATGTACGAGAAAAAAGGTAAAAATAGAAAGTTAAAGAAGAAAGGGAAGTCTTACAAATATAATCTCAGTATGCAAAGAAAAGTAAGTCTTAAAATCATAAAATTATGATTTAACAATGAAAGGTGATTTCTCACAAATCACAAAAATTTTGAAAGAAATATGTTTCCATAATCATTTATTAGGGACAAAACTAAAGAACAAAAATGGAAACAAAGGGAAGATACAAGGGATATTTTTTGTTCTATTAACTCATTCACCCCTGAAAATTCATAATGGACTATTCCAACCTATGGTTTGGAAGAGTTCAAATGTGTTTTAAGGGGTGAATTAGTTAAATATGTAACTCACAAATGTTTTTGTATTGCAGAGAATATTCCTAGTACTCCCTTACCTTGGACGTATTAACTCATTCATCCCTGAAGACACATTTGAACTCTTCAAATTCAAATGTTGGAATAGTTCAATGCATTAACTATGCTATTTATTTGGTAACATGTATTAGGATTTCCATCTTTAAAAATGCCAAGTTCATTTCTTTTGGATATTAGAATAAAATAAATCTGACAAGTCATGTTTTAATTTTTCTGCACAGATTGACAGAGACAGCCCGTCTGCTCCGAAATGTCTTCACACGATCATCGGGCAGAATGCCCACAGCAGTGGACCAACCTCGTAAGTCTTTCTGTCTCGTAAGAATCTTGATTTCAGTCGGACAATCTAAAAAAAGTGATACATTTTATTTGTATATTATGTTTTATTTCTTATAAATTATAGCATCACACGGTGTTGTACCATTTGTATCGTAATTTGTAAAGTACAATATGGTTAGTACCGGTAGATTGGTGTTTAGTATGTGTACAGAGGTAATACCCAACTTTTCTTAATAGCTCGTCACTTTCTGTGTATTTTTGTTTTTTTACTGAAATTTCGATTTTTGAAAAAAATTATTAAAGAATGTTTCATTAATGTTATGATAACTTTTTGCACTCCTATTAAAGATAATGTATAAAATCTGGGAGTTATTTAGCAGGCTCAAAGCTATTTATTATACATAATCCATACAACATGTATAGCCGTGCTTGTTATAATACAGTATTTAACTTGCTTCTTATCATATCAAACAAGATATAAGCTTCGGCGTAATGTTACCATATATAGGATTATATACTGGTTTTTAACTTCAACTAATATTTGAGGTGGAAAGTGGGTTAGATATTTAAAACATATTTATTTGCTACAACTAATTGATCATAGCGTCTAGGGGACATTGTCTAAGACATAAATTTTTTAGTCCTACAACAGATCAAGATAATGGATGCCGAGTACAAGAATTAAAACCTACAACATCATTAACCCTTTCACCACTGTAGACCATAATGGACTCATCCAAATCAATGCATGGTAAAGTCTACTAAAATTACATAGGGGTGAAAGGGTTGATAGTGTAATATACAATTAGGTCATTTACCATAAATCTTATTTTATACTTTTGTAACGAAACAAGGAGAAATAAGTCTATTTTGATAATGAAAAAAAGTTCAACTCTCTTACATACTTTAATGCTGGAAGTATTATTGATTCTGTATTGGAAGTGTGCCTTAACATTATCATCAAGACTGAAAGATGAAAAGTATTGAAAACCTATTCAAGATTCAAGAAGCTTTATTTAACGTCGCATATACATGAAACATAATAACATTAGCACTGTAGTGCTATTCTTGCGACCTATGAATTGTACTTTGATAGTGTCTGTAAGAACTATTTTAAATTCTGTCATCCTCACAAGAGAAGCTTCAGTGTATGTTGTTTTTGTGATTTTCCCTCCATTACTGTGTATTTCTCCCGTGTTTGATCGACTGTCATATATGTGTCTTTTCTTTGTTCTCTCTGTATCGCTCTCACCCTGTGTATGTATGTGGAATATATCAGAACTCGTTCATCTCAGGGAGCAGGGCTTGGACGACAACAATACGAGTTGTGCTTGATGAACTTATTCTAATTTTAGAAAAGAAAGAAACATTTGGGAATATATGTGTGTATATGAATTTTGAGGAAAAATACAATTGCTATGCAACTGTCAAGGTCAAGGCATCAAATCAAGATGTGTCTTCCAGCAGACAAACATATATTGTTGATAATTGTTTTGTGTGCCATAAAATTGAAATTACATATTTTCTTTAAGAAGATTGTAAATAAATATGAAGTTTTCCGAATGGTTTGTGATATTGTTGTTTTCTTGAGAATAAATTCCAGGAACTGAAATTGCCACAAAAAAACAATTTCTCACTTAAATAAAACTTATTTTGATCAACACTAATACATTTTATTTTGTTTAAAAGCTCGTAGTCCTAATTTTATAATTTTGAGATTTAATTATTTTGATTTTGGTTAGAAAATAATTTATGTCATGAAGCACAACTGCCGACTTGTTTATACCCCCCCACACTCATTGATTTACTACACTTTATTATTTTATCACCATGGAAACAGTCATCACCCGATGCTACTTTTGCCTATATGTTAGGTAACTTTTGTTACGGGAAGTCTTTTACGAAAATGCAAAGGTAACAATTTATATCAATAAAACCAATGCATGCGAGCACCATCTGTTAAAGTGCTAATATACATGTTACTGGTGTTATCACTTTGATATTGACCTACACAGCTGATATCCGATAAGGATTAAGTATTAATCCGTGATTTTACATCTCGATCCCATTCTTTTAAATGCCTGCTTTCCAAAGCACGAGATGAGTTTCCATGGTGATTTTTTTTTTTTTATCATTTTTTCTGTTAACTTCATCCTTTGGTTTTGCGACAGCTCCCTCACCCACGCCATCACGTAAGTTATTCCCATAATCCTTTGCTGCTCTTACCACGCTTTAAAGCTGACATATTGTTGATATGTCAACCATGTAACCAGATCACCGTGACTACCTACAGTCATCTAGATGGCTTGATGATATGCAAATCATATGTAAATGACATGTTAATGATATGTAAATGATTTCTAAAACATGCAAAGTGTGTTTACATATTCCACAATGAGCGATAGTTGTTTATCATATTTATTTAGTTGATCAAGTTATCTAATTTTGAAATTTCTAGAAGACATAAGGTTTACCAAGTGTCTTTTTGAAATTTGAAATTTTGATAACCTAAGTTAGATAAATGTGATAAACTACCGTCTCGAGTTCTGGAATTTCTTTCTACCATAACCTGTTAAACATTATTTATCAGCTTTTTTGCTAAACCAAATGGAACACTTCCTTTTGGCAGGCCACTTTCTATCCCCGTCATAGATTTCAATATGACTTTTGTGACCTCATATTTGAAGATATACCAAAATACCAGGTCACAAGTTCTTTCAAAGTTAATGAAATTGCTTAATACCAGGTCACAAGTTCTCTCATAGTTAATGAAATTGCTTAATTGGCATAACACATGTGTATATTAATTACACAAATAATCAATGGTAACACCTGGTAACACATGGTCTGAGCATTATGTAACACAGGTTATGATGGAAAGCTGATTACTGTTAGAGAGAGGAAAGCATGAGGTTATTAGATGTAGTGTCATTACCGATTGGTCAGGGGTTCACAACTCAGTTTTCTAATAGCAAAGTTTGAAAACTGATTTGACATCAGAACTGTTTGGAGTTTATAAGGTAAAACATTTCAGAATATAATATGTGTAAAATGACTTCAGATTTACCCAAGTAACACAAAATGCCGGGTGACAAATTAATTTTCAAAATTTGACAACGTTTCGGCCATTAGATCCATGGGGCATTTTACTTTTGCCCTGCATTGCAAACAACTAGCCATGAATTCATTGTCCAGGTATAGTCAAACCTGGTAACAAAATTATCAATAATAAGGTTCTTTCTTTGTCATTATTTTATTCTATTGTCTTCAACTCCGAAACTTTCCGAAACATATGTAGTTAACGACCTAGAAAGGACAGAGGAAGCCACCAAGTGAAGATTATAAATTAATAGATTTATAAATACATCATTTATTGTTAAAGTGTTTTAGAATAAATGCAACATGTTGATTGGTGATTAATAAATATTGAAAGCCGTGTTTTGAGTTTTAAGAAATCAAAACATAAATTTCTCCGCATTTTGTTTCCAGCAAGTATTGATCCCCCATGTATTAGTATAATTTCGGTATAACGCTACGACTGATCGATGTTGCCAGCTTAACACAGAACAGGTAGACAAAACTTAGAAATTTCTGAATGACAAACCTCATATATTACATGGTAAGGTAACTAACTGAGGCTGCAAATTATATCAACTTTTAACAGTGGGGAAGGATCTAAAGGAAAGAGGGTATGAAATTTAAACTGTCACACTTACGACAAGTTTTTGTATACAGCCTATAAAAGGAGGTTGACTGTGATCCATAATGTTTCTATTTCTGAGCTCAAACTTCTGCTTAACTTTTAGATGAGATACGGTATATACGACGATAAACAATGAAATAGTTAACTTTTGAGGAGGACGGCTTGGCAAATGACTTCTTAATTTGGTTAATTCTGGCCAATAAAACCAGGATTTGTATTCAGGAGATACATGCTAGCAGATTGATATTATTTATGCGTAGCTAAATATGCAAGAGGTTCCTCATATTTAACCTTGATACGTGATGTAATATAAAATGGTTAACAGCTAGATCTTACAGACCGGACAGAAATCGTAAACTTGATTAAATGGAAATAGATCCGTTGACCTTTTTGACCTTTGTCTACAGTCGTTGTGGCCTATTATATAAGGTTCCGTCCAGTCCTATATCCTGCTAGGTCCCTCGTAATCATGTATTTAACTGGTCTCCAGAAATCATATTCATAATTTACTTCTTTAGTAAACATGTGTAAAGTTAGCTTTATTTTAAAATTAAAAATGTTGAATACAAGTTCGAAGTGTCTATTACTATTTAACAGGAAGTATAGAATATATTTACATTGATCCGACTCCAGAAATGTAACAGCAGCTGACAAAAGTACAGAATATCTATCTATATAAAGTATTGATCTGTCTATAGTGTAACAGGTTGTATACAAGATCATCTTCTGTTTTAGGCTCTACAGTGGCAATGTCTCTGTAGGATTTTAATATCAGCTGTTCTACATCACAAATTTAGCATTACATTGATGTGTTAGGGTTTTTCGAGACCAGAACAACAGAAAAATAAGTTTCATGTAACTTTTTTTTTTTAAATAGTTGTTCAAAGTTTTAGTATGTGTCAGTAATTGGTCATTCATATTGCTGACATATGTGTCATAATTTTTCTCATCATTTCCTGTTTGTACAGTCATTTGCATTTGAGTATGAGGTGAGTAAGGACACGGTCAGATCTAAATTGACCCATGTACTCGTCTTCTGTCAATGAGAATTGAACAATAACACAAGGAAACAAATACGCCAGAGAGATTATGTTCAGTATAGCATCTGTAATGTGACACTCTGTGGCCTTTTGTTCAAAGTTTAGATAGAATTTACATTTCATGTATTACACATTATTTTGAACATTTAAAATGTGTTTAATTCTAAAAAAAAACTCATCTAGACAAACATTTATCTTTGAACAACTATTTGAAATCAAAATGTTGCACTTAGGGATTTATTCTTTTCTTTACTTATGATAACAACAATAGGCCCAAGGTCCAGCATATTATGAGTCAGAAAATTAATTCTGGATAACTTTAAAATGGTTATACAAAAATGTTCCAGAGTCAGTGGAACACATGAGCATTTTGAACAACTGGGACTCTTATCTCCAAGGCTAAATTGTAACACTTACCTGCTTTAATCAAGCCCAGACCACAATTCCTGGAGTTTCGATCCGGACCTTTTATATATAACTAGATCACACTTCCTGAGGGTTCCAAATCATACTCCCTTAGGGTTCCAGATCACCCTCCCTGAGGGTTCCAGATCACACTCCCTTAGGGTTCCAGATCACACTCCCTTAGGGTTCCAGATCACACTCACTTAGGGTTCCAGATCATACTCCCTGAGGGTTCCAGATCACACTCCCTGAGGGTTCCAGACACACCTTATATATATATAACATGATGCTCATACTAGATTGAGTTTGATAGGTTATACTTTTTGTCCTGAGTTGTACAAATTCTCTTGCATTTCAATCAAATATATCATTAGGTTACAACCAAGGACGCTTTAGAGTAAAACACATATATTCACATCCTTCACTTTTAGCTGTAGTTACCTCCCTTGCCTCCAGATCTCCATACACTCAACAGTATTTTACTACTTTTTATCATTGTTTCAGTATGATTTTGATGTAAGTCTTTACTCATTTATCCTTTTCTTTGATATTTTGGTGTAAACACTAGCCCAAAACTGCACAAGGGAGAAACTATGTCAGCCTGGGCGATTGTCCTATGCTCATTATCTTCCAAAGAAATCAACAGAACTCTGACTGAAAAGACATTTATCTGAACAAGTGTTTCTGGTATAACGACAGTCAATACTACATACATAGAAAGTGAAAGTACGACACTAAGGCAAGTGACCTATGTATCTGATACACTAACACTAACTGGTGTATTTTGTAACTGACCGATGTATTAGGCTAGTAACCTTGACTGATGTCTCCAGTCATACAGGCAGATTTGTTCAGTACACTGACCAATGTGTATATATACGGTGACAAAGGCACTTAGAGGTATACTTTTCTGTTAAAGGGAATTTTTTATTATCCATGGGACTGTTTTGCTTATCCCATTTTGATACATTTGTTTAAATTTTTGTATTTCAAGGTCAGAATCGCTTAAGCTCAAGATCTGGTAAATCACCTAATAATGGCACATCTATATTATCAGTTATCTCCAGCATGGCAATAAACAAGTCTTTCACGTCTTGTATATATCTGGATGTATTTCTTCTACTTGGAGGCAAGCTAGCTAGCCCCTGCAGATTCAGGGAAAGAACAGAATTGCTGTAACCAACCAACTGCATGCTATCGTATGAGGCAGATTATGTGGGATCATGTGTCCCCAGTCACTTGTGTTTGTATGATAAAGATAGTGTGCCTACTTGCCAACTCTCCCTATTTAGGAGGGAGACTCACGATTTTGAAAACCTTAAATTTAGTATTTTCAACACAGTGAATTTGCAAAACTATTCCTATATTTTTAATCTTATGATTTCACCTAAAAGAACAACCCAAATTATATCGTTTTAAAGAGCTATGGTTTTTTTCTAGCACCTAGGTATATACACACATTTGATTGATGTTAAAATTTTGAGCATGCAAAATCCCCCCCCATTGAAATTTCAAAAAGTTAGGTGTGAGGATGTTTAACCTGAACAAAAATAAAAACAAAATCAGGTTATCACTTCTCAACCAATTTCAAACTGTCGTCTTAAAGGAGAGATGAGACTAAAGTGTTCACTATACTGCTGGTCAGCCATGACTAATGTCCACCTACTAGATAATGTGATAAGTTAAGACCAATGACGGCCATTACACTGGCAATTTAGACTTGCCATAAAGTTGAGATGGGAAATACTTGAATTAATTCAGATAATTTTGATGTATCTACTTAAAGAAATGTGATACCTGTAGGTTGAGCTTGATAAATGAAATGTATCATAATGATATGATTTATGTTACTACCTGGTAATTAAAACTACATAAAGACGACATGTTATATACAATGATAAAACATCCTCTATCGTCATACTCTTGTTAGCTGCTCACTGGAGTTTTATATCATTATCGTCAGAATGGCTCATTTTCAGTATTAAACAGTAGAAAATTTTGTTTGTGGGATATTTCTAAAATAATTTTCTCTCGCCTACCCAGTGGACCATGCTTTTTTTCTGTGTGTAATTTGTTAAATAGATTTATAAACAAAGTCAGTGATATAAACCATGCATTGAGATAATTGAAATGATGATCTAATGACCTTAGGTCAATCAGAGGTGGGTCACTGCTTATATTACAAGAACCTGATACCAATTTTATTACCCTGGTACATAGCACTTAACTTGTGACTACCTAGCTGTGCAAATGTGTACTGGCATCTACTGACCCAGGTCAATCAATATCCCATCACTATTCATATCGCATTTCCCTAAACAGCAGTGCAACTTGTGACTACCTAGCTGTACAAATGTGTTCTGGCATCTACTGACCCAGGTCAATCAAATATCCAATCACTATTCATAATGCAATACCCTATTACACAGCACTATAACTTGTGACTACCTAGTTGTACAAATGTGTACCAACATCTGATTGTATTTACATGATTTATTTCTTTGGTACAACTGCAAAGAAATCATTTTTTATATCTAAAAGATGATGGTGGGGTAGGAATAAAAAAAATCATTTTACAACATTGATTTATTTGGTTATGGTGATTAAAAAAAATCAATCCCTGAAAAAATTAGCATGTTACACGGAGGAAAGTATTGAATATTTATATTCATATATCAGAAGGTTGTCAGGTGACATTGTGACATCTTGGTGGTAGGAAGGATTAATTATTGTTTCCTATTTTCCTTGCAAGATCAGGTTCTTTTCTCCTAAGCTATACAAACAGATTGTTCTCCATATTTAGCATGAATGGATCAGCTTCTTTCACATATAGCTGTATGCTGAAAACTGAACTTTTGAAACTAAAATACGTATTTATGTGATGTTAAACGTAAATGGATTGGCAGTCTATTTGCACGCCAAAGTAATCATCATGTTCCAGATATATTTTCGTAGGTGAATGCATATAGTCATTAACACATGCATCCCATATTAACCCTTTTTCGTTCAAGATGGCATTTTAGGCAAGGGACATCACTCTAACCATGATTTAAACACATGGTTCAATAACATTTTATCATTTCACTGTTTCTATTTTTACACACATTATTGTTAATTTAATTTCAGTTGATCACAATAACTTCATATTTTATGTTAAAGTAAAATTTATAATTTCATTTTGGTTAATGAAATGCAATATACTGGTACTTTTTTATTTCGCTGTTCAGCTGTTTCCGTTCAGTCAATTAATTCTGCTTGCCTTTATTTATAGACATGTAGGTTTTGAAGCACATTCACATTGAGTAAGAATTTCCATGTAGCTGTGATCTGGTTATTTTATGCAATCCTTGTATATAACCATGTAAGACAAACAGTCCATTTCTGTGCTTTCAGATGGATATGCTTTCTCCCAAGAAGAGCATGGTGTCCTTACTCAGGTAGGCAACGGGCAAAGCTCCTGTCATCACGACGTTGTGTAGTTCTTAAAGCTGCACTCTTTAAGTACTATAGGGAGCCTAGATAGATACATCTCAAAAAGTCAAAGCAGTATTGTGGGAAAAGTTATTTGTATAAGACTTGAAAAAAAGCAAATACAAATCCTTGATACAGAAATCGTTGTTTTAAATGACAGCTAGTTGTGATTTATAATATCATGAGAAACCTTCGACAGTGACACAATGAAAGGTGGAATGAAAAATGTAAAATTACCTAAATATCTGTTAATTCTGACCCCAAAATGTTCTATAAAAGTTACAGACCCTAAAACTGGGGTTGATATTTCGGCATGAACTTTGGGGATGATATTTCTGTATGAACTTTGGGGTTGATATTTCTGTATGAACTTTAGGGTTGATATTTCTGTATGAACTTTGGGGATGATTTTTCTGTATGAACATTGGGGTTGATATTTCTGTATGAACTTTAGGGTTGATATTTATGTATGGACTTTGGGGTTGATATTTCTGTATGGACTTTGGGGTTGATATGGGGATGATATTTCTGTATGAACTTTGGGGATGATATTTCTGTATGAACTTTGGGGTTGATATTTCTGTATGAACTTTGGGGTTGCTATTTCTGTATGAACTTTGGGGTTGATATTTCTGTGTGAACTTTGGGGTTGATATGGGGTTGATATTTCTGTATGAACTTTGGGGTTGATATTTCTGTATGAACTTTGATAAGATTTTATAATGTAGCTAGTTGAATTACTACGGTTGTTTACACATTTCAGGCGGAGCTCATCCGAGTCTATGACAGCAATAAGGATAAGCCTGAAGGACTATAATGTGAATATCAGTATTACTCTGTGTTGTGTCCCTGCTACAGTCCTGTGTGCAATATAGGTAGAATCAACCATCAATCATCACGATTAATCAGCCATCATCGGGAGTAGTCAACAATCACACTATCAGAACTTACGGACCACCATACCGTCGGAATAACTGATCATAATACGGTCAGGTTCAATCCATCATCGGACCGCCAGGATTAACTGACCTAAGCTTGCCATCGTGATAGTGTTGTCAGGATTTATCATTGATCATTCGTTCGAATAAAATCACGGATTTAACATATTGACCATCATTATAACTGTCATGATTAAACAAACTATCAAACTAGTGGGATCATCTAACTACTGGGATTAACCTACCATCATACTTTTGAGATTGACCCACAATGGTACTCTTGTGATTGGCTTACCATCGCACTGTTGTGATTGACTTACCATCGTACTGTTGATGATTGGCACACAATTGTTCTGTTGTGATTTACCCACAATCCTACTATCAGGATTGGCTTACCATCGTACTATCAGGATTGGCTTACCATCGTACTATCAGGATTGGCTTACCATCGTACTATCAGGATTGGCTTACCATGGTACTATCAGGATTGGCTTACAATCGTACTATCAGGATTGGCTTACCGTCGTACTATCAGGATTGGCTGGCTTACCATCGTACTATCAGGATTTACAATCGTACTATCAGGATTGGCTTACCATGGTACTATCAGGATTGGCTTATCATGGTACTATCAGGATTGGCTTACCATGGTACTATCAGGATTGGCTTACCACGGTACTTTCAGGATTGGCTTACCATCGTACTATCAGGATTGGCTTACCATGGTACTATCAGGCTTGGCTTACCATAGTTCTATCAGGATTGGCTTTCCGTGGTACTATCAGGATTGGATTACCATGGCACTATCAGGATTGGCTTTCCATCGTCCTATCAGGATTGGCTTACCATGGCACTATCAGGATTGGCTTACCAACGTACTATCAGGATTGGCTTACCGGGGTACTATCAGGATTGGCTTACCGGGGTACTATCAGGATTGGCTTACCGTGGTACTATCAGGCTTGGCTTACCATAGTTCTATCAGGATTGGCTTTCCGTGGTACTATCAGGATTGGCTTACCGTGGACTATCAGGATTGGCTTACCACGGTACTATCAGGATTGGCTTAACATGGTACTATCAGGATTGGCTTACCATCGTACTATCAGGATTGACTTACCATGGTACTGTTGGTGATTAGCCCACAATGATACTGTTTGGATTAACCAACCATCACATTGTCAGGATTGACGGATTATTATAACTTCAGGATTAAACTGACCATCTGTTGGGATTTATCGACCATTGTAGTGTAGGAATCAATCGTTAGGAATAAGTAACCATCATACTGTCAAGGTCAATCAGACATCCGATCCCACCTGTCTATATACATCTTATATCAGTTTTATTATTTTATAATGAGGAGAGGTAAAGTGAGGACAGATTACTTTACAGATCTGTATTGTATCATTGTTGACCTTATTTCATTGTTACGTGTTGTCATGGTAACACACCTGTATGTAAGGATGGATGAGTGAGACTGTGTGCTTGCTGTCAGGTACTGTTATATGCTACCAATTTAATAAAAGTGTTTCATGTACATAAAAGATAAAGTGTTTTTTTAAATCCTAGTTCGGAATTCTGATTACCAGGCCAGAAAATGTCAGTTTGGACTCTGTTGCCTGGTTATCTGGCCGTCTTAAGTTGTTGAACTTCAGTAAATAAAGAAACAGAGTAATGTTCCGTCAGTCTAGATACAAACTTATAATATAAATACTAGGAACATTTACCTAGTATCAAAGTCAACTTTAATAAAACATTCAATTTCAACATCTTTCTGCTGAAGCTGTGTCACTGTTTATAGTCTGTAGATGGTTGGAATAGTTCATTATGAAATTTCAGGGGTGAATGAGTTGATAAAAAGTAGAATGCTCTCCAATATTTATGTACATATATGTATTCAGTTTAAAACAACAAAAGAAAGGTTGTAGATATTACATAAATATGAGTTAAGGAAGGTGCAGACTTTTAGCCTGTAGAATTTGTTGTTTTCCTATCTATTATTGTGGTAATTTATTTCTTAAGACAGAAGAAGAATCATATATATTATATATATATCAAATATCTAGTGTTATGGTCATAAGAAAGGGTACACAATCATGTTGCTAGTATTTGCATGGATTTTTTTGACAAATGTATTATATTATGATAGTAAATATTTTCTTCAAAATGATATAAGTAGTATTCAATCGAAATAACTGCCTTTATTTTGAATCTCACATAAAATGATTGATCCAAATTGGCTTGGATTCATGATCAGCTTCCGGACATAAAGGGGTTTATTGGGTGAATGACAGAGAGGGAAACATTGTTGATTGTCTCCCTCGGGCTGATGTGTAAGATTAGATGTACAGAAAGCGTGAATGTGATAAATGAGAATTTAATCAAGGGTTATATACAGTATGTGTATGTTTGAATTAAGCAGATCTGTATAGGTCTGTATGTAGTACTGGTACTCGCTCTTCTCTACAAGGGCGAGCCTTCAGTATGAAGTAATCGGAAGTACATTCAGATACTCTTGTCTATGTAACCAAGTATTCTGTACTCTTAAATTTTTTTCCTGATGTAAAGTGATACAATATACATATATATATATACATATTTCTTGTCTCAATTTCCCCTTTAATCTAATCAAACAGTTTTATTTTCTATTTGTATTATCAAGTCAAACTGAGATTAATCCACTCAAATGTAAATATCGGTACTATAACCTGTATTTTATTTAATGCTGATTTATAATTATTCTGGTTTTGTGGCACATACACTATCATATCATTATCACAGAGTAGAAGAAATTTTACCAGAAATATATAACAGATTATTTTATTTAGTTCTAAAAATCTACAAACTTATTCCAAATTCATTTTTTTCTTCACTCAAGACTTAAAAAACCTAAATTGATTTTAACAACAGTTTTAGATTTACAAGATTTCAAGAAAAATGGAGATAAGGAAAGTGTATTTTTTTGTTTTAAGAACAAAATTCCTGTAAGCATCAAAAGAAATCAATGGACTCATGCTGGAGATTAATTCGAAAATAATATTAAAAAAATGACTGATTTGAAATAAATGCCAAATATTTTATGGCAGAAAATGATTTTTTAATGTGATAGAATTATAGATTTGTCGCCATGCATGACAATGATGTTTGTCCTGTGTTGCCTTCTAGTCATATTGTTAGTGCCATGCCATCTCTAAGTGTAACCAAGGCGTTCTCCTTGTTATCCAATTAGAGTTGGGTCACAAAATGCTGAAGATGAATCAATTTAAAGCCATCAGACTTTAGTAATTTTATATTTTATAAATTTATATACTCTGTTAGTTACCAGATATATAGAGATGTAGGATATGAATGAGATTGTATTTTATCCCTTAATTATGTCGGTTTTATCACTGATAAACAATATGTTACAGGTAAATGTATACATGCTGCAGAGTATAACCACCTTCATGGCTTTCCATTGGTCACTTTTGACCCCACATGATTTTCATTGGTCCCTTTTGACCCCTAATCATTTCATTGGTCACATTTGACCCCAAACGATTTTCATTGGTCAATTTTAACCCCAAATGATATTTCCTTGGTCAATTTTGACCCCAAATGATTTTCATTGGTCAAGACTTGACAATGCACAGTGAAATAGTTCTTCATATCAAACTTTCTAAAAAAAATAAAAATATTACCATAATTGATTCAAACAATAAATGATTGATTACAAAATGAAATAAATTTTTAATGAAGATATTTTTATTCAGCAAACAAATTGAATTGTTCTACTTCTTATACTGCACTGAAGGATAGTCTCTTTAGAGTTTTACCAAACTGTAACATACTATATTGGATGTTTAGCCTTTCAACAATGTAGACCAAAATGGACTCATCCAGATCAATGCATGGTTTGGTTTGGTTTGTTTGTGTTTTACATCCTATTATCAGCTATGGTCATTTAAGGACTTGCCAGGTTTTGGTGGAAGAGGAAAGCCGGAGTTCCCGGTGAAAAACCACCGACGGACGGCCAGTACCTGGCAACTGCCCCACATAGGTCTCGAACCAGCGACCCAGCAGTAGAGGGCTAGTGGTAGCAGAAGGTCAGACGCCTTAACCACTCGGCCGCTGCGGCCCCTTCAATGCATGGAAGAGTTTACTAAAGTTACATAGGGATGAAAGGGTTAACTCATGTTACAGTTTCATTAACCCTTTCACCACAATTGTCCATCATGGACTCATCCAGATGAATGTATGGTAGAGTCTACTCAAGTTACCTAGGGGTGAAAGGGTTAACTCATGTTACAGTTTCATTAAAAAACAATTAGACACAGCTGCCTTTCACTGAACTTCTCTGTTATATATATATGAACACCCCAACAGTACGCGTGTTTCGATTTTAAAAGTATTTTCACATGATATTAATCTATCAATGCACATGATTGTTTGATACACATGTAGATATTTTATTTGCAAACTGATTTGTAAATCAATTTTTGAATTAAGTATTTTTAAAATAGTTTCTAATCATCTTTTATATCACAATGAAGCTGGCCAAGGCTGTTTCAATGATCTCAACTATTTTTCATTTACATAAACTTTAAACATTGCTCGATGGGAAGATTTAATTGATAAAATGGTCTTCGTTTAGATTGAAGGGATGTTGATGGGTATCAGTAATAATTAAAATCACTTTTATTGCCAATCATATTTGTTTTCCAAATTGGCGACACGCTTGCTGAATTTCAAGATGGTTTTCATTGTCTGCTTTGAACATTTTTTATTTGGTATAACTGTTTCCTCACTCTTGTTTTGATGTTGATCCCATTTATTTAATCTTTTTTAGTTGAAATCTTTAAATTATTCCTACTTTTTTACAACATTATTGGAATACGGATCATCCTGAATTTATCTAGTTCGGTATATTTCAATCAAAAGACCTGATTGGGTAAATCATTATATTGTATGTGCATGGCCACACATCGCTATGGCACATGTGATTGTTTGTTTTGTAGTTATGAAATTTAATAAAAACTGAATATTAAATAGTTATTGTTAATCATAACAACAATTTATTCATATTCACAGACTTTTTTCATACAATAAGTCAATAACACTATCTTTGTGCACAAATAACTTCGTCAATCAAACCAACTCTATGTAGAATGATTGATAATAATTCTTTCAATGTTTAAAATTTACATTAAATTCGTTTTTCTCTTATTAGAATGCATGTAAGTACATATATATAGAAACTAACACAGAAGGTATACTGGGTTACTTGTATTATCATCAGTTCATATGTAATCGGTTACCCATGTTACGGGTTACCTCAATATTGGGTTACCTGTATTATCAGTTCCTATGTATTTGGTTACCTACCTGGTATGCTACGGGTTACTTAAATAATGGGTTACCTGTATTATTTGATTCCTATCTAATTGGTTAGCTGTGTTATCTAGGTTACCTATATAAAGGGTTATTTGTGTTACCTAGGTTACCCGTGTAACCTAGGTTACCTGTGTTACCTAGGTTACCTAGGCTACCTGTGTGACCTAGGTTACCTAGGCTACCTGTGTTACCTAGGTTACCTATAGTATGTGTTGCCTAGGTTACATATATAATGGTTAACCTGTGTTACTTAGGTAACCTTTATAATGTGTCACCTGTGTTACCTAGGTTACCTGTGTTACCTAGGCTACCTGTGTTACCTAGGCTACCTGTGTTACCTAGGCTACCTGTGTTACCTAGGTTACCTGTGTTACCTAGGCTACCTATAGTATGTGTCACCTGTGTTACCTAAGTTACATATATAATGGTTAACCTGTGTTACTTAGGTAACCTTTATAATGTGTAACCTAGGTTACCTATATATTGGGTTACCTGTGTTACCTAGGCTACCTGTACTATCTAGGTTACCTATATGTTGGGTTACCTAGGTTACCTTTATAATAGGTTACCTAGGTAACCTATATAATGGGTTACCTGTATAATATTAACATGTAGACAGAACAACATTACAGACCTTTATACAGTGTAGGAGATAATGTGTATGAACGTTTTATGTTCCCCCGAAGTAGTGTAATAGCCGATTGTTTTGTACGTTAATCCCTAGTTTCCCAGACATACACATGGTTCATTGACTATTCTGTTGAGTCCCTTTAAGAAAATATATATTAGTTCTTGTAACTGACATGTTTTTGAGTTAATGCATTTACATAGAAATCAGAAATAAATCTTTTTTCTTTTTTCAAATTGACTTGTTCGTTTATTATTTTCTTAATGTTTGTGGTAACATAAAAAAACCTGCAAATTTGCGGGGAATATCGGGGCTATGTATAATCAGAGAGCCAAAAGCCCCGTGCAAATTATCGGAAAACTGTTTTTGGTTCACAAGTACAGATTATGAACACCACAATCAACTTAGGAATCAACGTGCCACTGCAGGTAACACACTAAATTAGTTGTTAAAGGTAACAGTATAATACTAACGAGGTCCAGGGTTCTAATCCAGGTCTGGCCTCAATGCATGTATTACACTCGGAACACAATTAAAGATTTTTATTAGTTTTCACTTGGCTCCACAAAGTGTGGTTCCTTTTCAGAAATGATTTATCACAGCTATAGGCATGTCAGGAAAACAGGTTTCCAGTGCATAGCTACAGTTTTGGAAGTGGTAGGGGATCCTAAGGAGCCACGACTGAAGTAATAATGATAATAATAATTTGAGGTTCTTATATACCGCTTTATCACAACCTAGTTCATAGGTCGTCTCAAAGCGGTACAGCCAGAGCTGCTATTTCGCTGCGAACAGCTAGCATTCAACAATTCTAGCAATGCCCAACCACGTACTCATTTACAGCTGAGTAGACTGGAACAAGCGGAGTAAAGTATCTTGCTCAAAGATACAACACATTCCGTGCCGTGGCGCGAACCGGCAACCCTTCGATCACGAGCCCGGTGTCCTACCACTGGACTACCGTGCCTCCTGAGTACACTTACTCAATCTGCTACACTGGTGTTAGTAGCAAGCTTCTGGGTGGATCTAGACCACAGTGCAATGTCTTGGAGCAGTGAACTTTCTGTCAATTCTACAGGGAAAAATCCTTTTTGCGATCAAAGTAACTCAATATATTACTGTCATTACCCAAAGTTTTATCTGGCATCACCAACACCAGACACCAGGTCAGCCTATTTTCATTGCCTCCTCTTTCATAACATTGGTTACACGATATTTTATCTTATACGTCATATATAATAAGTACACAGGTTAATAGGAATATTAACAGGATCTGGCAACAAGATTTAAAATCTTATAAAAAGCCATCTCCCTTGTTATGTAATTACATTAATTAACTAATACTCATATATTGTTTAAATTATTTTTTAGTAACAGTTTGTGATAATACTGACCATTTCATGTGATGAACCAAAAATAAACAAGAGGCCCAGAGGGCCTGTATCGCTCACCTGAATATGTTTAACATAATTGGTATGAAGTAAAGATATATCACTCCATGGTAGGTGCTGTAAGTACATATGAAATTTCAGAATGATCCATCTAGTACTTGAGATAAAGAGAGAACAAACTTCAAACAGAGCCCCACCCCTATGCCCCTAGGGGGAGTCATACCCACCAATCATGCAAAATTGAGTCCCCTTAACCCAAGGATGTTCCAGACTAAATTAGGATAAAATCCCTTAATCCTGATGGTCAAAGAAGGATTTTAAAGGTTTTACCTCAATTTCTCCTATTGAGTCCCGCCCTTCTGTCCCCTGGGAGACCACACCCACTGCTTATACAAAATTGAGTCTCCTTTGCCCAAGGATGCTCCAGACTAAATTAGGATAAAATTCCTTAATCCCTATGGTAGAAGAAGGATTTTAAAAGTTTTACCTCTATTTCCCCTATTGGGCCCCACCTCTCTGCATCCAGGGGGGTCAGACACACTGTTTATACAAAATAGGTTCCCCTTCACCCAAGGGTGCTTCATACCAAATTTGGACAAAATCCTGTCATTCCTACAGAAGAAGAAAGATTTTGAAGAATTTGCTATGTTTCCCTATTGGGCCCTGCCTTCTGCCCCCAGGGGGGCCACACTCGCTGTTTATACGAAATTGAGTCCCTTTTGCCCAAGGATGCTTCTGACCAAATATGGAACAAATCCTTTCATTCCTACAGAAGAAAAAGGATTTTAAAGAATTTGTTATATTTCCCCAATTGGGTCCTGTCCCTCAGACCCACCGTTTATACAAAATTGGTTCCCCTTCACCCAAGAATGCTTCAAACAAAATAAGGACCAAATCCTTTCATTGCTACAGAAGAAGAAGGATTTTAAAGAATTTGCTATATTTCCCTTCACCCAAGGATGCTTCTGACCAAATTTTGTCAAAATCTGCTCAGTCGTTCATGACTAGAAGCGTTTTAAAGGAAAAGTTGACGGACGGTATGGCTTAACCCTTCATGGTCCTTTGGACTATTGTAACTATGGACGAGCTTGACACTGCAAGTGTCGTGCAGAATGACACTAAGACTGGATTACAATATATACAAAACTTAATTTACAAAATATACACTATGGTTTTGTTATTTATAAGTAGTATAAACCCTTGCTTTCTCACTCTCACATAAAGTAAGTATAAACAGCAACATAAGAATCACACAAAGCAGATAGATGTACCAATACTATATTACACAGGTAACTATACACCAATACTACATTACACAGGTAACTATACACAAAAACTGACAAAGTCAATGTATAAGTCACTGTATGAAATCACTGCCTGGATACAGTGATCATGACAAGGTTCGTCCACCGCGGTCTGTAGTCCTCGGTCCCGTCTCTCCTATTTGACGACCTTAACCCTAACTCCTGTGCTGATGGGCTCACCAAAATCCATATGAGCTAAAAAAAAAAAAAAAGAAAAAGAAAAAAAAAAGCATAGGTAGGTATGATAGAAGAAAGGAAACAGTAATGAAGAGTGCATGAACAGATCCAAGCTAGCACCTAGAATCTAACATGTACCTTTGTACCTTATCAAATATTAGTATGTTATCATCTTGAGAGAGATTTTGGTCACCATAAATTAACCGTTCAGGGTTCAAATTAATATTAAAGGTACCTATGGTGTTCATTCTAGCTTGGTTAAAGAGCCTACACTACATCAAATAATGGGAAGGAGTTTCTACCTTCCCACATCTACATACATCTGTTTCTGAAACATGCTTATTATAGAGATGATAATTTAGGGAGCTACATATATCCAAGACAAAGTTTTACAGCATTGACCAGCTTCCATTCCTTTGTGATGATCCGGTATTCGTTCCATGCAGTGTCCAGTCGGTTATCCCTCCATCCTGAACTCGCCATGGATATTAAACTACATGCTCGTCTTTGATGCTTCAAGTACACCATAGGAAGATCTTTATACAAACTCAGCCTGTACCCTTCCGTGTTCCTTGTATCGTTCTGTGATGGGTTCCACTTGTTTCTCTGCCGTTGGAAGAATTAACTTCTTGCACTTGAACTCGATCACAATTATTCTACCGGAACGCTATGCTGGTAGAAATCTTTATTAAAGATTTTCCTGTTTTAAAAGTAACGTTAAATCGTCTTTATCGTCATACACTCTTTTTGTTTTCAAATTGCTATTATTGTGCGTGCTGATGAGCCACCTTTTGGCGCCCTCTAAACACCTGTTACTGTTGGTATAGTCTCATCTCGTTTAGGACAGGTTTTGAACTTCATTCTCGCCCATTTCACTGTCTCTTGGTAGAACCCATCTTACTTCATTAGTTCTCTTTGTTCTTAATACCATGTCATTTAAGGAGGCCCGAGTTTCCTGCTTATGTACTAACGTGGTCATAAAGGGCCATGGATAAAGTTTTCGTGTGACAAAGTGTATTTAAAAAAAAAAATCCCCTGAAAAAGCGTCTAACCGTGTTTGAAATCTGTTTCTAACATTGCTCTTGCGCACTAACGTATTATATACCTTTGGCCGTTTGGTAGTTCTAACCGCGGATAGTCTTATATCACCAAAATCTCCAATGATCTCGGAAAATTAACCGCTGTGTTCCATACAGTCATGGACCTCTGATATACGTTCGTTTTGCACTGTTCAACTGTCTGCCTGTTTCCGTCATCTCTACTCAGTAATTTCCACTACATCTGACCGATTACGACCGTTCCTGTACACGTTGTCCTATACTGAATGATGCTTTTAATCACAGTTTGCCTAGGCTTCATTGGTGCCAAAAGTCCTAGAAGCGTGAATTTTCTCAGTCTTTTCTTATGGGTAAACAATAATACAAAAATGTGTTTGCTTTTCTTCTTTATTCATCCATTCTTTTCGTTTCCTCTTGCCTTTTTCGACCCTTAGAGCATTAGACAAACCACCATATGCTGTTCAGACAGATGCTGTCCTTTTTTCGTCTTACTGGCTCTCTTTGTTTCCTTCCAATGATATCTCCTCGGCCTTGAATCGCTCCATCACTGTAGAAAATTTGGATTGCCTTTTTTTATATTTTTTCTGTACTTTTTAGATTTAATTAAAGCATTTAGCGCTGTCATTAGAAATCAAAGTACTGAAAGTACTGAAAGCTAAGGCAAAAGATATATTATTATTTTTGGAATGGAGAACAAAATAAAGACGAAGTTCCCATCATATTGTACAGAAGGATTTACTGTTAAGTTGTTATGAACCAAAGTTTTATGTAAAAGTGTACCACTGTGAAGTTATTCTTCTTGTGTGTACAGTATATCTTTATAGGTTTGTCAGAAGAGTGGTACCAAGTTTCCTCTAGAATATATCATTTTAAACCTTTGGATAATTAATTTGCATAGGAATTAGGAATTGCTTCCCTTTGTCCATACAATGTATTTCATAGAACATTAAAAACTGAAACTGGCATTTACCCCTTTGACCAATACCTGATTATTTTAAACCATTAAATAGATTATGCACAGATTGTGAACATCTTTGAACTTTGCCTTTGTTGTTGAATAAGATATCAACCCTTGCCTTATCTGACAAAGTTACTTGGCATAAAACCATTGACCAATCAGAGTACAGTATGCTAATTAATTAGGCATGGATTTCACTCAACTTTGAACTTATCGTCTAAGTTTGTATATTGATCAATATATATTCAAGCAAGTTATCTTGTAAAGTGTGCACATCGACCAGGGTTGGCATGCTTTTTAATACGTGTGAATTTTGTTCAAGTTTCAATTTTGCATCAGTCAGTGTATATTGTTACAGAACAATATTTATAAGGATGTTTACTTGCCGAAACTAAATTGTGGATAAGCAAGTGGATTACTGCTACCCATAAATTTACAAGTCTCTCAATAATTTTGAAAAA